>NC_092708.1:6329675-6609816 GCF_047496885.1 Scyliorhinus torazame | reverse complement strand
AGAGTAAAGCTCCCTCTACACTGTCCCATCAAACACTCCCAGGACAGGTACAGCACGGGGTTAGATACAGTGTAAAGATCCCTCTACACTGTCCCCATCAAACACTCCCAGGACAGGTACAGCACGGGGTTAGATACAGAGAAAGCTCCCTCTACACTGTCCCCATCAAACACTCCCAGGGCAGGTACAGCACCGGGTTAGATTCAGAGTAAAGCTCTCTCTACACTGTCCCCATCAAATACTCCAGGACAGGTACAGCACGGGGTTAGATACAGTGTAAAGATCCCTCTACACTGTCCCCATCAAACACTCCAGGGCAGGTACAGCACGAGGTTAGATATAGGGTAAAGCTCCCTCTACACTGTCCCCATCAATCACTCCCAGGGCAGGTACAGCACGTGGTTAGATACGCAGTGAAGTTCCCTCGGCGAGGGGCGACCATATGGGGCTGGTGGGGTGTGCAGCGGTTGGCGCAGTAGACTGAGGGGGTGGTGCTATCACAGCTGAGGGAGGGTTGAGAGTTGTCGGTGGCTGAGGGGCTAAGAGTTGTGTGCAGACTCAGCCAATGACCTTGCTTCGTTTCCAGGACCACAGCTGTGTGTTGAACTGCATTGTGGGCTGGGATAGCACCATCGGAAAGTGGTCAAGGGTTGAGGGAACGCCCAGTGACCCCAACCCCAATGACCCCCATGCCATAATCGACAGCGAAACACTCTTCAGCGATGGAAAACTCACCCTTCAATAACTATTCTCGGTAAGAATTGGGATTGACTGTGATTGATTAATGAGGGGATCAGGGGGTTATGGGGAGAAGGCAGGAGAATCGGGGATGAGGAAAATATCAGCCATGATTGAATTGCTGAGCAGACTCGATGGGCCGAGTGGCCTAATTCTGCTCCTGTGTCTTACGGTAAAAATAATGCCTGCATCTGATCGCAGGGAGGGGGCATCATTTCTTGACACCGCCCCCCCCACCCACGGCCGCACAGCATCCCGTTGACACTGCATCTCTATCCCCCCCCCCCCTCCCCGCCCCATTCCTTCATTGCTGCTCCCTCAGCGCTGCCCCCCATCCACCCCCAACGTCTCCTCGTTCGTCCCCCAGTCCTTGCCATGTATCCTCGGCGCTGGCCCCTCACCTACGCATTGCAGCTTTGGACCTGCCCCCCCCCCCCCCCCCCGCCCAGCCATGCAACGCCCCCTCATCGCTACTGTGCAGGCCCCCCTCCCCCTGCACTGTGTAGGGGATCTGGGCCTGGATCATCGCGTTTCCCCCCCCCCCACTCCCCCGAGCCTGGATCATCGCCCCCCCACCCCCCGAGCCAGGATCATCGCCCCCCCCCACCCGAGCCTGAATCATCGCCAACCCCCCCCCCGAGCCTGGATCATCGCCAACCCCCCCCCCCCCCCCCCCCCCCCCCACCGAGCCTGGATCATCGCCCCACCCCCCCGAACCTGGATCATCGTGCCCCCCCCCCCCCGAGCCTGGATCATCGCCCCCCCCCCCACCGAGCCTGGATCATCGTGCCCCCCCCCCACCCCCCCCCCCCGAGCCTGGATCATCGTGCCCCCCCCCCCCCCACCGAGCCTGATCATCGTGCCCCCCCCCCCCACCGAGCCTGGATCATCGCCCCCCCCCCCCCCCCCCCCACCGAGCCTGGATCATCGTGCCCCCCCCCCCCCCGAGTCTGGATCACTCCCCCCAATCTTTGGATTTTGGGAGTCGAAGCTGCTCCCAGAGTCCGGTTTGCCTCTGACCTTTGCAGACATTGCGTTATTTGACTTTGCGATGATGTTGTTTTTCTTGCTGCAGGCTGTACGTCAGTATTCCCGCCGAGGTGATCATCCTGAACTCCATTGTCCTGCCTCACAAAGAGCTGAATCGCAGCTTCAAGAACCAGATCATTCTGTAGCCACGGAGGGTGTCTCCTCACTCAAATACTGTTTGTCAGGCATGAGTGCAGTTAATCCCTGTGTCAGTGTCTGGTCCGAGTCTGCAACCTCCGACCTTTTTGCACTAAGCAGATTTGTGCCTCTTTATTTTTCTAACCTTATTTTACAGAAATCTATAAATCTATTTAGTTTCCAGTTACAGAAATGACTTTTGGAACAGTCAAATCCAGTCTTCCTACAACCCAAATCTCACTTTTGCTACTGCCTCGGGGTTGTCATTTCATTAAAGTAGTTTGGCTGCTGGGTGACGATGGACTGCAGGGTGCTGGGCCGCTGGGTGCTGGGTGACGATGGACTGCAGGGTGCTGGGCCTCTGGGTGACGATGGACTGCAGGGTGCTGGGCCGCTGGGTGCTGGGTGACGATGGACTGCAGGGTGCAGGGTCGCTGGATGACGATGGACTGCAGGGTGCTGGGCCGCTGGGTGACGATGGACTGCAGGGTGCTGGGCCGCTGGATGACGATGGGCTGCAGGGTGCAGGGCCGCTGGATGACGATGGACTGCAGGGTGCTGGGCCGCTGGATGACGATGGGCTGCAGGGTGCAGGGCCGCTGGATGACGATGGACTGCAGGGTGCTGGGCCTCTGGGTGCTGGGTGACGATGGACTGCAGGGTGCTGGACCGCTGGGTGCTGGGTGACGATGGACTGCAGGGTGCTGGACCGCTGGGTGATGATGGACTGCAGGGTGCTGGGTGACGATGGGCTGCAGGGTGCTGGGCCTCTGGGTGCTGGGTGACGATGGACTGCAGGGTGCTGGGCCTCTGGGTGCTGGGTGACGATGGACTGCAGGGTGCTGGGCCGCTGGGTGATGATGGACTGCAGGGTGCTGGGTGACGATGGGCTGCAGGGTGCTGGGCCTCTGGGTGCTGGGTGACGATGGACTGCAGGGTGCTGGGCCGCTGGGTGACGATGGGCTGCAGGGTGCTGGGCCTCTGGGTGCTGGGTGACGATGGACTGCAGGGTGCTGGGCCTCTGGGTGCTGGGTGACGATGGACTGCAGGGTGCTGGGCCGCTGGGTGACGATGGACTGCAGGGTGCTGGGCCTCTGGGTGACGATGGACTGCAGGGTGCTGGGCCGCTGGGTGACGATGGACTGCAGGGTGCTGGGCCGCTGGGTGACGATGGACTGCAGGGTGCTGGGCCGCTGGGTGACGATGGACTGCAGGGTGCTGGGAGACGATGGGTGTTATTTTGTTCTATATTTTGAGGGTGCAGTATTCTGTACAGAAGATTTTGTATGTACATGATTTGTTTCACCTGAGGCCAGTTTAATTGAGACAGCTTGGAGTTGAGAGATCGAAGGGTAAAGGTGCTGGAGGCAGGCATTCGTAATGAGAGGCTGTGGGAAGTTCGATTTACAAGTAATTAAGTTGGGTTTTACGTTAGGAGGAGATCGGGTCTTTGCTTTCCAGCTGTTAATTTAGTGTAAGGACTTTACAACTTAGAAAAGTTTCAGGGTAAACAAGGTTTAACCAGGATTAACTTTTATTTGACCCAACAGTGAAGGTAACAGGAAAAAAATTGGAATATTTTTATATTTTGGATAGTTCAGTTCAAAGAGGTGACAAGAGAAAGAGAATACGCCTGGAAACTGTGCAGCTGAAGTGGTGGCAGTGGGGGAGTGGGGGGAGGCGGTGGGGGAGGGGGGAGGCGGTGGGGAGGGAGGGTTTGAGATCAGCACTGCGCTGAGAGAAGTTATAAAATCTGACACTGCCGTGCTATCAGCCCAGGATATTCCTGAACCTTCCTGGATTTGCACATTGGAGTGGAAAGGATGGAGAAGCCATTTGGGATACCTTTACTGAAGTGACAGCAGTTTTGCATTGGGTAATATTCATAGATTCATATAAGGGAGGTGTTGCCAATTAACGTACTGAAACACACAATGTTTTTTATTCCAGGGGGTGGGGTGTGTATGTTTTAAGGTGCTACGTTGTTTCTTATTAATAAATTATTAAATCCTTAAGTGTTACTGCAGTTTTATGCTTTTGGGACCAGTAAGTTTTTACGCATTTATAAAATGGTTATGATCATTTGGACAGGTTTCCCACTGGGATTTTGGCTCACTCTGCAGATAACATCTGATATCCCCTCACACTGCAACTGCATCATTCATGGTTAAAATTAGAGGAACTGCCACCAAAATACCCACCCTGCCTGCTCAACACCTAGCTGTCAACAGCAACTTTGTACGGTTGTCCTGCTGTGGACTCTCCTGGGCAGCTCTCTCCAGCAGATTCAGTTGTGAGATCCTGGCCTGTTTGTGTCTCTGGCCCTCTCTTCCTTATTACAAACTGATCCATCTTCAGTTCGTCTCACAGTCCTGTTGCTTGCTTGCTGGCAGCTACAAAATGGAGGAATCTCTCCTCCGTGATTTCCTGGCCAAAGCACGGATCGCGTGTCATCAGTGTACAGGCCAAGCACGTGAACTATTCTCTCTCGCCACTTTTGGTTTGAAGACTGTTGTTTTTAAAAAGAAATTTGGTACTAGGACAGCGGGCTGACATCAGGAGATGGCATTGCATACCAGGCCTGCGCAGTGCCGGATCAGCCTGGGTGGCCTGGGCACTGCCGGATCAGCCTGGGTGGCCTGGGCACTGCCGGATCAGCCTGGGTGGCCTGGGCACTGCCGGATCAGCCTGGGCACTGCCCGATCAGCCTGGGCACTGCCCGATCAGCCTGGGTGGCCTGGGCACTGCCGGATCAGCCTGGGTGACCTGCATGCATTATCTCTTTCTTAAAAAACAGTATGTGGTGTCCCATGAATTTTGTGAAGACTGATGACTTATAATACACCATTATAGTGACATAATAATCTTTAAAGTGGCGGTGGGGGGGGACACTGCAATGAAGTTGCTGTGAAAAGCCCCTAGTCGCCACATTCCGGCGCCTGTTCGGATACACAGAGGGAGAATTCAGAATGTCCAATTCACCTAACAGCACGTCTTTCGGGACCTGTGGGAGGAAACCGGAGCACCCGGAGGAAACCCACGCAGACACGGGGAGAACGTGCAGACTCCGCACAGTCATTGACCCAAGCCGGGAATTGAACCTGGGAGCTGTGAAGCAACAGTGCTAACCACTGTGCTACCGTGCCAAGTAGTACTGGTGTGAACTCCAGGGCCTTTGATGAACAACCCATTAACAAGAAGCTGAAATCGTAAAAAAATCATCTTGAGGTATGTTTTTTTTAAATTGTGCAAATCCAGTTGTAACCATGTCCATGTGCGTTACGTAGTGGCAAGCATGATTGCAGAGGTTTCAAACATTCACACGGATTTCACATGCTGGTCCTTAAATTCCACTTGCCCTGTCCCAGAGGAGAACCACAATTTATTTTCTGTCATTGCTGCTGTTACCCTCTTGTTGGAGCTCAGTTTGAAGAACAAACAAATTGCTCCAATCCCTGTTTGTGTAGCTATCACAGCATCCCTTCTGCCTGTGATGGTGTCGGCGTGGAAGTACTTGTGGGAGCCAGTGAACTGGTGCTGGCGGCCAGCACAGTGACCCACCATTCTCACAAACTCCCCTCGGTCTCTCACAAACTCCCCTCGGTCTCTCACAAACTCCACTCGGCCTCTCACAAACTCCCCTCGGTCTCTCACCCTCTCACAAACTCCACTCGGCCTCTCACAAACTCCCCTCGGTCTCTCACCCTCTCACAAACTCTACTCGGCCTCCGAGACCCTCTCACAAACTCCCCTCGGTCTCTCACAAACTCCCCTCGGTCTCTCACAAACTCCACTCGGCCTCTCACAAACTCCCCTCGGTCTCTCACCCTCTCACAAACTCCACTCGGCCTCTCACAAACTCCCCTCGGTCTCTCACCCTCTCACAAACTCTACTCGGCCTCCGAGACCCTCTCACAAACTCCCCTCGGTCTCTCACCCTCACACAAACTCAACTCAGCCTCTCACAAACTCCCCTCGGTCTCTCACCCTCTCACAAACTCCCCTCGGTCTCTCACCCTCTCACAAACTCCCCTCGGTCTCTCACCCTCTCACAAACTCCCCTCGGTCTCTCACAAACTCCCCTCGGTCTCTCACCCTCTCACAAACTCCCCTCGGTCTCTCACCCTCACACAAACTCCCCTCGGTCTCTCACCCTCACACAAACTCCCCTCGGTCTCTCACCCTCTCACAAACTCCCCTCGGTCTCTCACCCTCTCACAAACTCCCCTCGGTCTCTCACAAACTCCCCTCGGTCTCACCCTCTCACAAACTCCCCTCGGTCTCTCACCCTCACACAAACTCCCCTCGGTCTCTCACCCTCACACAAACTCCCCTCGGTCTCTCACCCTCTCACAAACTCCCCTCGGTCTCTCACCCTCACACAAACTCCCCTCGGTCTCTCACCCTCACACAAACTCCCCTCGGTCTCTCACCCTCACACAAACTCCCCTCGGTCTCTCACCCTCACACAAACTCCCCTCGGTCTCTCACCCTCACACAAACTCCCCTCGGTCTCTCACAAACTCCCCTCGGTCTCTCACCCTCACACAAACTCCCCTCGGTCTCTCACCCTCACACAAACTCCCCTCGGTCTCTCACCCTCTCACAAACTCCCCTCGGTCTCTCACTCTCACACAAACTCCCCTCGGTCTCTCTCTGTGTCCCTCACACAAACTCCCCTCGGTCTCTCACCCTCACACAAACTCCCCTCGGTCTCTCACCCTCACACAAACTCCCCTCGGTCTCTCACCCTCACACAAACTCCCCTCGGTCTCTCACAAACTCCCCTCGGTCTCTCACCCTCACACAAACTCCCCTCGGTCTCTCACCCTCACACAAACTCCCCTCGGTCTCTCACCCTCTCACAAACTCCCCTCGGTCTCTCACTCTCACACAAACTCCCCTCGGTCTCTCTCTGTGTCCCTCACACAAACTCCCCTCGGTCTCTCACCCTCACACAAACTCCCCTCGGTCTCTCACCCTCTCACAAACTCCCCTCGGTCTCTCACCCTCACACAAACTCCCCTTGGTCTCTCACACCCTCACACAAACTCCCCTCGGTCTCTCACAAACTCCCCTCGGTCTCTCACCCTCTCACAAACTCCCCTCGGTCTCTCACCCTCTCACAAACTCCCCTCGGTCTCTCACAAACTCCCCTCGGTCTCTCACCCTCTCACAAACTCCCCTCGGTCTCTCACCCTCACACAAACTCCCCTCGGTCTCTCACCCTCACACAAACTCCCCTCGGTCTCTCACCCTCTCACAAACTCCCCTTGGTCTCTCACCCTCTCACAAACTCCCCTCGGTCTCTCACTCTCACACAAACTCCCCTCGGTCTCTCACCCTCACACAAACTCCCCTCGGTCTCTCACCCTCACACAAACTCCCCTCGGTCTCTCACCCTCACACAAACTCCCCTCGGTCTCTCACCCTCACACAAACTCCCCTCGGTCTCTCACCCTCACACAAACTCCCCTCGGTCTCTCACCCTCACACAAACTCCCCTCGGTCTCTCACCCTCACACAAACTCCCCTCGGTCTCTCACAAACTCCCCTCGGTCTCTCACCCTCACACAAACTCCCCTCGGTCTCTCACCCTCACACAAACTCCCCTCGGTCTCTCACCCTCACACAAACTCCCCTCGGTCTCTCACCCTCTCACAAACTCCCCTCGGTCTCTCACCCTCACACAAACTCCCCTCGGTCTCTCACCCTCACACAAACTCCCCTCGGTCTCTCACCCTCACACAAACTCCCCTCGGTCTCTCACCCTCTCACAAACTCCCCTCGGTCTCTCACCCTCACACAAACTCCACTCGGCCTCTCACAAACTCCCCTCGGTCTCTCACCCTCTCACAAACTCCCCTCGGTCTCTCACCCTCACACAAACTCCACTCGGCCTCTCACAAACTCCCCTCGGTCTCTCACCCTCACACAAACTCCCCTCGGTCTCTCACCCTCACACAAACTCCCCTCGGTCTCTCACCCTCACACAAACTCCCCTCGGTCTCTCACCCTCACACAAACTCCCCTCGGTCTCTCACCCTCACACAAACTCCCCTCGGTCTCTCACAAACTCCCCTCGGTCTCTCACCCTCACACAAACTCCCCTCGGTCTCTCACCCTCACACAAACTCCCCTCGGTCTCTCACCCTCACACAAACTCCCCTCGGTCTCTCACCCTCTCACAAACTCCCCTCGGTCTCTCACCCTCACACAAACTCCCCTCGGTCTCTCACCCTCACACAAACTCCCCTCGGTCTCTCACCCTCACACAAACTCCCCTCGGTCTCTCACCCTCTCACAAACTCCCCTCGGTCTCTCACCCTCACACAAACTCCACTCGGCCTCTCACAAACTCCCCTCGGTCTCTCACCCTCTCACAAACTCCCCTCGGTCTCTCACCCTCACACAAACTCCACTCGGCCTCTCACAAACTCCCCTCGGTCTCTCACCCTCACACAAACTCCCCTCGGTCTCTCACCCTCTCACAAACTCCCCTCGGTCTCTCACCCTCACACAAACTCCCCTCGGTCTCTCACCCTCACACAAACTCCCCTCGGTCTCTCACCCTCACACAAACTCCCCTCGGTCTCTCACCCTCACACAAACTCCCCTCGGTCTCTCACCCTCACACAAACTCCCCTCGGTCTCTCACCCTCACACAAACTCCCCTCGGTCTCTCTCCGTGCCCTTCACAGGCCCCGAGCTCCAAAAGTCCCACCGCTCCCGCCTCCTCCTGTTGGTCAGCGGAACAAGTAATCACCGATCTGAGGGAGCAAGGCGAGGCGCTGGCGTGGCGAGGTGCTGGCGTGGCGAGGCGCTGGCGGACGTGGCGCTGGCGTGGCGAGGCGCTGGCGTGGCGAGGCGCTGGCGTGGCGAGGCGCTGGCGTGGCGAGGCGCTGGCGTGGCGAGGCGCTGGTGTGGCGAGGCGCTGGCAAGGCGCTGGCGTGGCGAGGCGCTGGCGTGGTGAGGCGCTGGCGTGGCGAGGCGCTGGCGGACGTGGCGGTGGCGAGGCGCTGGCGTGGCGAGGCGCTGGCGGACGTGGCGCTGGCGTGGCGAGGCGCTGGCGTGGCGAGGCGCTGGCGTGGCGAGGCGCTGGCGAGGCGCTGGCGTGGCGAGGCGCTGGCGGACGTGGCGCTGGCGTGGCGAGGCGCTGGCGTGGCGAGGCGCTGGCGGACGTGGCGCTGGCGTGGCGAGGCGCTGGCGTGGCGAGGCGCTGGCGGACGTGGCGCTGGCGTGGCGAGGCGCTGGCGTGGCGAGGCGCTGGCGTGGCGAGGCGCTGGCGGACGTGGCGCTGGCGTGGCGAGGCGCTGGCGTGGCGAGGCGCTGGCGTGGGAGGCGCTGGCGGACGCGCTGGCGTGGCGCTGGCGTGGCGAGGCGCTGGCGTGGCGAGGCGCTGGCGTGGCGAGGCGCTGGCGTGGCGAGGCGCTGGCGTGGCGGACGTGGTGCTGGCGTGGCGAGGCGCTGGCGTGGCGAGGCGCTGGCGGACGTGGCGCTGGCGAGGCGCTGGCGGACGTGGCGCTGGCGAGGCGCTGGCGTGGCGAGGCGCTGGCGTGGCGAGGCGCTGGCGGACGTGGCGCTGGTGAGGCGCTGGCGTGGCGAGGCGCTGGCGGACGTGGCGCTGGCGTGGCGAGGCGCTGGCGTGGCGAAGCGCTGGCGGACGTGGGCACCGTTCTCAATCGAAAAGCCGGTGGTAAGGAGCGCCACAAAACCGTGGGCTTTAGAAACCCTGTAATAAAGGGATTGCAAAGCGTGCTGATTAAGAAGCTCATGAGAAACTATTTGAGTGGCAGGACGATCGGTAACTACGAGAATCACCAGCAGAACCAGAGAGAGACGGAGAATTATATTTCCCACCCGGAGCTGGGATCCAGAAGGTGCTGGAAGCACATTCAATAGTAACTTCTGAACGATAATTGAATCAAAGTAATTTTGCAGTGGTTGGAAGGAGCACTGGGTGTATGACACAAACTCTTCCACTGTACGTGTGGGGCTGATCCTGTGCTGCATCATTCAGTAACTCCCACCCCCACCTCCCAACACCATGTGTGCGCAGTGAGGTTACCACCAGTGACAGCCAATTGAGATCAGCCAATGGTCAACCCTGGCTCTGCAGCCCTGCCACACCCAGCGTGAATGGTGGCGGACAATTAAACAACTCACTGGGGTGAGGAGGCCCCACAAATATCCCCGTCCTCAACGAGGGAGGAGCCCAGCACATCTGTGCGAAAGACGAGGCTGAGGCATTCGCAACAATCTTCAGCCAGAAGTTTACATATAAGATTATGAAGGGAATAGATAGGATAGATGCGGGCAGGTTGTTTCCACTGGCGGGTGAAAGCAGAACTAGGGGGCATAGCCTCAAAATAAGGGGAAGTAGATTTAGGACTGAGTTTAGGACGAACTTCTTCTCCCAAAGGGTTGTGAATCTATGGAATTCCTTGCCCAGTGAAGCAGTAGAGGCTCCTTCATTAAATGTTTTTAAGATAAAGATAGATAGTTTTTTGAAGAATAAAGGGATTAAGGGTTATGGTGTTTGGGCCGGAAAGTGGAGCTGAGTCCACAAAAGATCAGCCATGATCTCATTGAATGGTGGAGCAGGCTCGAGGGGCCAGATGGCCTACTCCTGCTCCTAGTTCTTATGTTCTTAGAGGTGCCACGCGTGACCTCGCAGAGACTAAAACGCTAGCCCTCTCCATGATGGTCGCCCTGCGCAATGTCCAGTCCTACGCCCCCAGCCGCGCGGCCCACTCCTCCTACGCTTCATGGGCCCCACAGGCAGCCGCCCCAGCGGGGGCACTGCCCACCCAATACGCCTGCGCTACACGCAGCCAGCAAACCCCGGGGGGCCCCAATGCTACTTTTGTGGCCAGCAAAAGCACCCCCGCCAACGCTGCCCTCCCGCGATACCCTATGTAAGGCCTGCGGGAAGAAGGTCCACTTCGCCGCGGTGTGCCAAGCCCGCTCAGTGGCCGCGATCACCCCATCCCCCCAATCACGGACAATGGGCGCCGCCATCTTCTCCTCCCCACCCCCAGACCATGCACGATCAGTGGGCGCCGCCATCTTCCCCTCCACGCAACACGTGTGTTTCATGGGTGCCGCCATCTTGCTCCACACTCGCAACGTGCGTTCCATGGGCGCCGCCATCTTGTAACCCCCAAGATCTCCAGGCGCCGCCATCTTGTCCACCCCTCAGCACATGGACACCACCAATGTTCCAAGATCGAAACTCAACGGCCGCCCCATTACCCGACGACCAACCAAGGCTCGCCTCCATGTCACTCGACCAGTCTCGCCCGCATAACCTGACCAACGCATCCACCAGCGTGAAAGTCAACGGCCATGTGACCTCTTGCCTGCTGGACCCCGGGAGCACCGAGAGCTTTATACACCCGGATATGGTAAGGCGCTGCTCCCTCACGATACACCCCGCCAATCAAAAAATCTCCCTGGCCTCCGGATCCCATTGCGCAGCGATCCGGGGGTACTGTACGGTCACACTCACGGTCCATGGCATAGAATTCCACGGCTTCCGCCTCTACGTTCTCCCTAATCTCTGCGCTGCACTTATCCTCGGCCTGGATTTCCAGTGCAACCTCCAGAGCCTAACCCTGAAATTCGGCGGACCCTTACCACCCCTTACTGTGTGCGGCCTTGCGACCCTAAAGGTCGACCCACCTTCCCTCTTTGCTAATCTAACTCCAGATTGCAAACCCGTCGCCACCAGGAGCAGACGGTATAGCACCCAGGATAAGACCTTCATCAGGTCCGAAGTCCAGCGGTTGCTTCGGGAGGTCATCATCGAGGCCAGCAACAGCCCCTGGAGAGCTCAAGTGGTAGTGGTTAAATCTGGGGAGATACACCAAATGGTCGTGGACTACAGCCAGACCATCAATCGGTACACGCAGCTCGGCATGTACCCCCTCCCACGCATATCTGACATGGTTAACCAGATTGCACAGTACCGGGTCTTCTCAACGGTGGACCTGAAATCCGCCTACCACCAGCTCCCCATCCGTAAATCGGACCGGCCATACACCGCCTTCGAGGCGGACGGCCGCTATATCACTTCCTTAGGGTCACCTTCGACGTCACTAACGGGGTCTCGGTTTTCCAAAGGGAGATGGACTGAGTGGTTGACCGGTACGGTTTGCGGGCCACATTTCCGTACCTAGACAATGTCACCATCTGCGGCCATGATCAGCAGGACCACGATGCCAACCTTGCTAAATTTCTCCGCACCGCCACTCTCCTCAACCTCACGTATAACAAGGAGAAGTGTGTGTTCCGTACAAACCGCTTAGCCATCCTTGGCTACGTGGTCCAGAACGGAGTTCTGGGGCCCGATCCCGACCGCATGCTCCCCCTCATGGAGCTCCCCCTCCCCCACTGCCCCAAGGCCTTCAAACGCTGCCTGGGGTTCTTCTCGTATTACGCGCAGTGGGTCCCAAACTATGCGGACAAGGCCCGCCCACTCATACAGTCCACCCAGTTTCCCCTGACGGCCGAGGCCCAACAGGCCTTCGCCCGGATCAGAGCTGATATTGCCAAGGCCACAATGCACGCTGTGGACGAGACGCTGCCCTTCCAAGTAGAAAGCGACGCACCAGGTGTCGCCCTTGCCACCACCCTCAACCAGGCAGGCAGACCCGTGGCATTTTTTTCCTGCACCCTTCATGCCTCTGAAATTGGGCACTCATCCATCAAAAAAGAGGCCCAAGCTATCGTTGAAGCTGTGCGGCATTGGAGGCATTACCTGGCCGGCAGGAGATTCACTCTCCTCACTGACCAACCATCGGTAGCCTTCATGTTCAACAACACACAGCGGGGCAAGATCAAAATTGATAAAATCTTGCGGTGGAGAATCGAGCTCTCCACCTATAACTACGAGATCTTGTATCACCCCGGTAAACTCAACGAGCCCCCAGACGCCCTCTCCCGAGGTACATGTGCCAGCGCACAGGTAGACCGACTCTGGGCCCTGCACAACAGCCTTTGTCACCCAGGGGTCACTCGGTTGTACCACTTCATTAAGGCACGAAATTTGCCCTACTCAGTCGAGAAAGTAAGGAAGATCACCAGGGACTGCCAGGTCTGTGCGGAGTGCAAGCTGCACTTCTACCGGCCGGACCGTGCGCACCTGGTGAAGGCTTCCCGCCCCTTTGAACACCTCAGTGTGGACTTTAAAGGCCCCCTCCCCTCCACCGATCGTCACACATATTTCCTCAGTATGATTGATGAATACTCCCGGTTCCCCTTCGCCATCCCTTGCCCCTGACGAATGTGATATAAAATAATTAGTTTAAATATATTAGTTACAGTAATGTAGATGTAGGCCGGTCTAATTCTAGTGAGTTCACAGACAAAGGATTTCAGCAAGCACGGCAAGGAAGGGGGGAGGGGTGTCTGGTAGAGGAGGGGAAAAGGATGCTGGGTAACAAGAGACCCAGGGTTAACGAATGAGATGGGAGCCAATTAGGATATATGGCCAGGTCAGGAGGGGTATAGGATGACCTATGGGAATCGTGTATGTGAAACTTGATGCCATTTGAATGTATTTGTAGAGATTCCTTTGTCTCCAATAGCACTCGGTTCGGAAGACCCAGGAGGCAGCTTGTGTTCTGGGTTTTTGTGAAGCGAGTCAGACTTGCAAGTTGGTTAAAAATAAATAATACTATGCCTACAAATCCATCTCGAGTTTTATTGAGGCCAGACTGACGGGTAAAGAATTCACTGTTTTGTCACCCTGACATGAGTCTGCCACCTTCATTAAAGACCTCAATTCGATCTTCCCTCTGTTCGGTTTCCCCGCCTACATCCACAGTGACAGGGGATCCTCATTCATGAGTGATGAGCTGCGTCAGTTCCTGCTCAGCAGGGGTAGCGCCTCCAGCAGAACGACGAGCTACAACCCCCGGGGAAATGGACAGATAGAGAAGGAGAATGGGACGGTATGGAGGGCTGTCCAGCTGGCCCAGCGGTCCAGAAATCCCCCGGCCTCCCGCTGGCAAGAGGTCCTCCCTGATGCACTACATTCCATTCGCTCATTACTCTGCACTGCTACGAACAGTACACCGCATGAACGTCTTTTTGCCTTCCCCAGGAAGTCCACATCTGGGGTGTCGCTCCTGATTTGGCTCACAGCTCCGGGAACCATGCTTCTCCGTAAACATGTGCGGCTCCACAAGGCGGACCCGTTGGTGGAGAGGGTACACTTGCTCCACGCAAACCCCCAGTACGCCTACGTGGCGTTCCCCGACGGCCGCCAGGATACTGTCTCCCTCAGGTCCCCCCCGCCCAGGATCGTCTGTCCGCTCTCTGCCCACGCTTGTCTATGAAGAAGATTGTGGCACGCTCCCGGAGTCACCCTCGACCAGGTCAGCACCAACATCGCCGTCACCACTTCGTCGCTCTCAAAGGACTATCAAGGCCCCGGACCGGCTGAACCTCTGACCGGTCCACCGGACGCCAAGAGACATTTGTTTTGCTCTGTAAATATTAAAATCATGATTGTATATAGTTATCCACCACCCCCGCCGGACTCAATTTTAACAGGGGGTGAATGTGGTAAACCACTGTTGTACTTATATTAAAGGTTGTACGGTAGAACCTGCACTACAGGTTCACCTGTGAGCCCTGCCTGCTGGCTCCGCCCAGGAGGCGGGGTATAAATATACGTGTCCTCCAGCTCGCAGCCATTTCGCCAGCTGCTGTGGGAGGCCACACATCTGATACCAATAAAGCCTCAGTTTGGATTCAACTTTCGTCTTTTTAAGTCAAATTGATCATGCCTCAGCATGCTTGCCTTCATCGGACGGGGTATTGAGTACAAGAGTCGGCAGGTCATGTTACAGTTCTATAGGACTTTGGTTAGGCCACATTTGGAATACTGCGTGCAGTTCTGGTCGCCACATTACCAGAAGGATGTGGATGCTTTAGAGAGGGTGCAGAGGAGGTTCACCAGGATGTTGCCGGGTATGGAGGGTGCTAGCTATGAAGAAAGGTTGAGTAGATTAGGATTGTTTTCGTTGGAAAGACGGAGGTTGAGGGGGGACCTGATTGAGGTCTACAAAATTATGAGAGGTATGGACAGGGTGGATAGCAACAAGCTTTTTCCAAGAGTGGGGGTGTCAATTACAAGGGGTCCCGATTTCAAGGTGAGAGGGGGAAAGTTTAAGGGAGATGTGCGTGGAAAGTTTTTTACGCAGAGGGTGGTGGGTGCCTGGAACGCTTTGCCAGCGGAGGTGGTAGAGGCGGGCACGATAGCATCATTTAAGATGCATCTAGAGAGATATATGGACGGGCGGGGAACAGAGGGAAGTAGATCCTTGGAAAATAGGCGACAGGTTTAGATAAAGGATCTGGATCGGCGCAGGCTGGGAGGGCCGAAGGGCCTGTTCCTGTGCTGTAATTTTCTTTGTTCTTTGTTCTTTGTCTCCTCTGGTGAGTCAAAATAAAACTCTTGCATCTGGTAGCCAACAGCGTGCAGAAAGAACCCCGAACTTCACCCCTTTGTAGAAGTCGGCCTTAACATGGTTGCACCCAGCCCGCCGCTTGGCCAACTCCACTCCACCCTCCTGGTGAATCCACAGCTCCCTCTCCCAGATACACGTCAGGGTCATCCTAGCCCACCTCATGATGTTCTCCTCATGGAAGCGATGTAGTTTCACCACCATCGTCCTCGGCGGCTACCACACCTGCGGCCTCCTGCTCAGTGCCCTGTCCGCTCGGTCCATCTCGAGGGGCCGGTCAAAGGACCCCTCCCCCATCAGCTTCTGCAGCATCCTCGCCCCCTACTTGGCGGCCTCCGGGCCTTCAGGCATCCCCACAATCCGCAGGTTTTGTCTCCTGGTGCAGTTAGAGATCCTCCAGCATCTCCCTCAGACTTTTCTGGCAGCTCATCACCCTCCCCATCGCCACCTCCATCGAGGATAACTGCTCCTCATCCTCCCCCACTGACTCCTCCACCTTCTGTATCTCCAGGCCCCGAGCCTCCTGCCTCTGTTCCATCCTCTCGATCACCGCCATGAGCGGCCCCACCACCTTAACCAGGTCCTCTAAGGCCTTCCTCTTCTGCTGCTGAAACTGGCCATTGAGGAATTCCACCAGCTGCTCCGTAGACCCCTGGGTGGGCAGCGCTGCCCCCCTACTCTCCGCCATCTTCTGTGTCGCTCCACAAAACATCTTTGCTCATCTCTTCCTCGTTGCACTTGTGCAATGGGCCATAAACCAGTCCTTCCGGAGGCGGGTTACCTTCCCCCAGTGCTCAAGCACATTCTGCCATCCAACAACCCACAATTCCGGTGGGGAAAGACAGAACAAATCAACCGCGTGCGGGGGCCACTAAAGGTGCGACCACTCACTCCATTGCCGCCCCAATACATTTCAGCCTTGGTTCAAACACGGACAAAAGAGCTGAATGCCAGAGGTGAGGTGAGAGTGACTGCCCTCGACATCAAGGCTGATATGACCGAGTGTGGCATCAAGGAGCCCGAGCTAAACTGGAGTCAGTGGGAATCGGGGGGGAAACTCTCTGCTGGTTGGAGTCACTCCCGGCACAAAGGAAGCTGGTTGTGGTGGTTGGAGGTCAATCATCTCAGCTCCAGGACATCACTCCAAGGTCAATAATCCCACCCTTCCAGCATATATGGACTTTCAGAAGGCGTTTGACAAAGTCCCGCATAAGAGATTATTGTGCAAAATTAAAGCGCATGGGACTGGGGGAAATGTATTGAGGTGGATAGAAAACTGGTCGGCAGAGAGGAAACAAAGAGTCGGGATTAATGGGTCCTTTTCAAATTGGCAGCAGTAACCAGTGGGGTACCACAGGGATCGGTGCTGGGACCCCAGCTATTCACAATATAACACCAGGTTAAAGTCCAACAGGTTTGTTTCAATGAAATGAAAATCGCTTATTGTCACAAGTAGGCTTCAAATGAAGTTACTGTGAAAAGCCCCTAGTCGCCACATTCCGGTGCCTGTTCGGGGAGGCCGGTACGGGAATTGAACCGTGCTGCTGGCCTGCCTTCAAAGCCAGCGATTTAGCCCAGTGTACTAAACCAGCCCCTAGCTTTCGGAGCACTGCTCCTTCCTCAGGTGAATGAAGAGGTCTGTTCCAGAAACATATATGTAGACAAATTCAAAGATGCCAGACAATGCTTAGAATGTGAGCACTTACAGGTAATTAAGTCTTTACAGACACAGAGACAGGGGTAACCCCAGGTTAAAGCGGTGTGAATTGTACCAAGCCAGGACAGTTGGTAGGATTTCGCAGGCCAAATGGTGGGGGATGAATGTAATGTGACATGAATCCCAGGTCCCGGTTGAGGCCGCACTCATGTGTGCGGAACTTGGCTATAAGTTTCTGCTCGGCGATTCTGCGTTGTCGCGCGTCCTGAAGGCCGCCTTGGAGAACGCTTACCCGGAGATCAGAGGCTGAATGCCCTTGAATGGAAGGGAACATTCCTGCCTGGCGATTGTCGCATGATGCCAGTTCTTCTGTTGTCGCAGCGTCTGCATGGTCTCGCCAATGTACCATGCTTCGGGACATCCTTTCCCTCAGCGTATGAGGTAGACAACGTTGGCCGAGTCGTACCTGGTGGGTGGTGTTCTCACGTGTAATGGTGGTACCCATGTCGATGATCAGGCACGTCTTGCAGAGATTGCCATGGCAGGGTTGTGTGGTGTCGTGGTCACTGTTCTGAAGGATGGGTAGTTTGCTGCAAACAATGGTCTAATTGAGGTTGCGCAGTTGTTTGAAGGTAACTAGTGGGGGTGTAGGGTTGGCCTTGGAAAGATGTTCGTCTTCATCGATGACGTGTTAAAGGCTGCGAAGAAGATGTCGCAGTTTCTCCGATCCGGGGAAATACTGGATGACGAAGGGTATTCTGTCGGTTGTGTCCCGTGTTTGTCTTCTGAAGAGGTTGGTGCGTTTTTTTTGCTGTGGCGCGTTGGAACTGTCGATCGATCAGTCAAGTGCCATATCCCGTTCGCACGAGGGCATCTTTCAACGTCTGTAGATGTCTTATGCTCCTCCTCGTCTGAGCAGATCCTGTGTATACGGAGCGCTTGTCCATAGGGGATGGCTTCGTTAATGTGTTTAGGGTGGAAGCTGGAGAAGTGGAGCATCGTGAGGTTATCCGTGGGTTTGCGGTAAAGCGAAGTGCTGAGGTGACCGTCCTTGATGGAGATGACTGTGTCCAAGAATGCAACTGATTTTGGAGAGTAGTCCATGGTGAGTCCGATGGTTGGATGGAGCTTATTGATGTCATTGTGTAATCGTTTCAGTAATTCTTCGCCGTGGGTCCAAAGGAAAAAATGTCAGCGATGTATCTGGTGTATAACGTCAGTTGAAGGTCCTGTGCGGTGAGGGGGTCTTGTTCAAAGTTGAGCATGAAGATGTTGGCATTTGGGGTGCAAATCTGGTCCCCATGGCTGTTCCGTGCGTCTGGATGAAGAACTTGTTGTCAAAGGTGAAGACATTGTGATCCAGAATGAAGCGGATGAGTTGCAGAATTGCGTCTGGAGATTGGCAGTTGTCGGTGTTGAGTACTGAGGCTGTTGCAACAATGCCGTCATCATGGGGGATGCTGGTATAGAGTGCCGAGACGTCCATTGTGACAAGGAATGTACCTGGTTCAACTGGTCCATGGGTGCTGAGTTTCTGCAAGAAGTCCGTCGTGTCGCGACAGAAGCTGGGCGTACCTTGTACGATGGGTTTCAAGATGCCCTCGATGTAGCCAGAGAGGTTCTCACACAGGGTCCCATTGTAGTCATCTGGGATGGCCACTTACAACAAGAAACATGGACGTTCGCAAAGCCTAAAGGGAAATATGGACAATGTAAGATTCAGGCAGGCACAGAGCCTGCATAGGCCAGTGAGCTTAACTTTGGTAGTAGGGAAGATGCTGGAATCTATCATCAAGGAAGAAATAGCGAGGCATCTGGATGGAAATTGTCCCATTGGGCAGACACAGCATTGGCTCATAAAGGGCAGGTTGTGCCTAACTAATTTAGTGGAATTTTTTGAGGATATTACCAGTGCGGTAGATAACGGGGAGCCAATGGATGTGGTATATCTGGATTTCCAGAAAGCCTTTGACAAGGTGCCACACAAAAGGTTGCTGCATTAGATAAAGATGCATGGCATTAAGGGGAAAGTAGTAGCATGGATAGAGGATTGGTTAATTAATAGAAAGCAAAGAGTGGGGATTAATGGGTGTTTCTCTGGTTGGCAATCAGTAGCTAGTGGTGTCCCTCAGGGATCAGTGTTGGGCCCACAACTGTTCACAATTTACATAGATGATTTGGAGTTGGGGACCAAGGGCAATGTGTCCAAGTTTGCAGACGACACTAAGATGAGTGGTAAAGCAAAAAGTGCAGAGGATACTGGAAGTCTGCAGAGGGATTTGGATAGGCTAAGTGAATGGGCTAGGGTCTGGCAGATGGAATACAATGTTGACAAATGTGAGGTTATCCATTTTGTAGGAATAACAGCAAAAGGGATTCTTGTTTAAATGATAAAATATTAAAACATGCTGCTGTGCAGAGAGACCTGGGTGTGCTAGTGCATGAGTCGCAAAAAGTTGGTTTACAGGTGCAACAGGTGATTAAGAAGGCAAATGGAATTTTGCCCTTCATTGCTAGAGGGATGGAGTTTAAGACTAGGGAGGTTATGCTGCAATTGTATAAGGTGTTAGTGAGGCCACACCTGGAGTATTGTGTTCAGTGTTGGTCTCCGTACTTGAGAAAGGACATACTGGCACTGGAGGGTGTGCAGAGGAGATTCACTAGGTTAATCCCAGAGCTGAAGGGGTTGGATTACGAGGAGAGGTTGAGTAGACTGGGACTGTACTCGTTGGAATTTAGAAGGATAAGGGGGGATCTTATAGAAACATATAAAATTCTGAAGGGAATAGATGGGATAGATGCGGGCAGGTTGTTTCCACTGGCGGGTGAAAGCAGAACGAGGGGGCATAGCCTCAAAATAAGGGGAAGTAGATTTTGGACTGAGTTTAGGAGGCACTTCTTCACCCAAAGGGTTGTGAATCTCTGGAATTCCTTGCCCAGTGAAGCAGTAGAGGCTCTTTCATTAAATGTTTTTAAGATAAAGATAGATAGTTTATTGAAGAATAAAGGGATTAAGGGTTCTGGTGTTCGGGCCGGAAAGTGGAGCTGAGTCCACAAAAGATCAGCCATGATCTCATTGAATGGCGGAGCAGGCTCGAGGGGCCAGATGGCCTACTCCTGCTCCTAGTTCTTATGTTCTTATGTATATTCGTGAGCAGAGACTCCAGACAGCACCGAAACCCCCAGCCGATTAGCATTTTAATGGACCATCTCCACAATAGGACGGGTTGCATCTAAACCGGAGAGGCATAAATATCCTGGCCGCGAGGTTTGCTAGTGTCACACGGGAGGGTTTAAACTAGTATGGCAGGGGGGTGGGCACGGGAGCAATAGGTCAGAAGGTGAGAGCATTGAGGGAGAACTAGGGAATAGGGACAGTGTGGCTCTGAGTGGGCCTGGTGGCCTGAAGTGCATATGTTTTAATGCAAGAAGTATTACGGGTAAGGCAGATGAACTTAGAGCTTGGATTAGTACTTGGAACTATGATGTTGTTGCCATTACAGAGACCTGGTTGAGGGAAGGGCAGGATTGGCAGCTAAACGTTCCAGGATTTAGATGTTTCAGGCGGGATAGAGGGGGATGTAAAAGGGGAGGCGGAGTTGCGCTACTGGTTCGGGAGAATATCACAGCTGTACTGCGAGAGGACACCTCAGAGGGCAGTGAGGCTATATGGGTAGAGATCAGGAATAAGAAGGGTGCAGTCACAATGTTGGGGGTTTACTACAGGCCTCCCAACAGCCAGCGGGAGATAGAGGAGCAGATAGGTAGACAGATTTTGGAAAAGAGTAAAAACAACAGGGTTGTGGTGATGGGAGACTTCAACTTCCCCAATATTGACTGGGACTCACTTAGTGCCAGGGGCTTAGACGGGGCGGAGTTTGTAAGGAGCATCCAGGAGGGCTTCTTAAAACAGTATGTAGACAGTCCAACTAGGGAAGGGGCGGTACTGGACCTGGTATTGGGGAATGAGCCCGGCCAGGTGGTAGATGTTTCAGTAGCGGAGCATTTCGGTAACAGTGACCACAATTCAGTAAGTTTTAAAGTACTGGTGGACAAGGATAAGAGTGGTCCTAGGATGAATGTGCTAAATTGGGGGAAGGCTAATTATAACAATATTAGGCGGGAACTGAAGAACACAGATTGGGGGCGGATGTTTGAGGGCAAATCAACATCTGACATGTGGGAGGCTTTCAAGTGGCAGTTGAAAGGAATTCAGGACCGGCATGTTCCTGTGAGGAAGAAGGATAAATACGGCAATTTTCGGGAACCTTGGACGACGAGAGATATTGTAGGCCTCGTCAAAAAGAAAAAGGAGGCATTTGTCAGGGCTAAAAGGCTGGGAACAGACTAAGCCTGCGTGGAATATAAGGAAAGTAGGAAGGAACTTAAGCAAGGAGTCAGGAGGGCTAGAAGGGGTCACGAAAAGTCACTGGCAAATAGGGTTAAGGAAAATCCCAAGGCTTTTAACACGTACATAAAAAGCAAGAGGGTAGCCAGGGAAAGGGTTGGCCCACTGAAGGATAGGCAAGGGAATCTATGTGTGGAGCCAGAGGAAATGGGTGAGGTACTAAATGAATACTTTGCATCAGTATTCACCAAAGAGAAGAAATTGGTAGATGTTGAGTCTGGAGAAGGGTGTGTAGATAGCCTGGGTCACATTGAGATCCAAAAAGACGAGGTGTTGGGTGTCTTAAAAAATATAAAGGTAGATAAGTCCCCAGGGCCTGATGGGATCTACCCCAGAATACTGAAGGAGGCTGGAGAGGAAATTGCTGAGGCCTTGACAGAAATCTTTGGATCCTCGCTGTCTTCAGGGGATGTCCCGGAGGACTGGACAATAGCCAATGTTGTTCCTCTGTTTAAGAAGGGTAGCAAGGATAATCCCGGGAACTACAGGCCAGTGAGCCTTACTTCAGTGGTAGGGAAATTACTGGAGAGAATTCTTCGAGACAGGATCTACTCCCATTTGGAAGCAAATGGACGTATTAGTGAGAGGCAGCACGGTTTTGTGAAGGGGAGGTCGTGTCTCACTAACTTGATAGAGTTTTTCGAGGAGGTCACGAAGATGATTGATGCAGGTAGGGCAGTGGATGTTGTCTATATGGACTTCAGTAAGGCCTTTGACAAGGTCCCTCATGGTAGACTAGTACAAAAGGTGAAATCACACATGATCAGGGGTGAGCTGGCAAGGTGGATACAGAACTGGCTAGGCCATAGAAGGCAGAGAGTAGCAATGGACGGATGCTTTTCTCATTGGAGGGCTGTGACCAGTGGTGTTCCACAGGGATCAGTGCTGGGACCTTTGCTCTTTGTAGTATATATAAATGATTTGAAGGAAAATGTAACTGGTCTGATTAGTAAGTTTGCAGACCACACAAAGGTTGGTGGAATTGCGGATAGCGATGAGGACTGTCGGAGGATACAGCAGGATTTAGATTGTTTGGACACTTGGGCGGAGAGATGGCAGATGGAGTTTAATCCGGACAAATGTGAGGTAATGCATTTTGGAAGGTCTAATGCATGTAGGGAATATACAGTGAATGGTAGAACCCTCAAGAGTATTGAAAGTCAAAGAGATCTAGGAGTACAGGTCCACAGGTCATTGAAAGGGGCAACACAGGTGGAGAAGGTAGTCAAGAAGGCATACGGCATGCTTGCCTTCATTGGCCGGTGCATTGAGTATAAGAATTGGCAAGTCATGTTGCAGCTGTATAGAACCTTAGTTAGGCCACAGTTGGAGTATAGTGTTCAATTCTGGTCGCCACACTACCAGAAGGATGTGGAGGCTTTAGAGAGGGTGCAGAAGAGATTTACCAGAATGTTGCCTGGTATGAAGGGCATTAGCTATGAGGAGCGGTTCAATAAACTCGGTTTGTTCTCACTGGAACGAAGGAGGTTGAGGGGAGACCTGATAGAGGTATACAAAATTATGAGGGGCATAGACAGAGTGGATAGTCAGAGGCTTTTCCCCAGGGTAGAGGGGTCAATTACTAGGGGGCATAGGTTTAAGGTGAGAGGGGCAAGGTTTAGAGTAGATGTACGAGGCAAGTTTTTTACACAGAGGGTAGTGGGTGCCTGGAACCCGCTACCGGAGGAGGTGGTAGAAGCAGGGACGATAGTGACATTTAAGGGACATCTTGACAAATACATGAAAAGGATGGGAATAGAGGGATACGGACCCAGGAAGTGTAGAAGATTGTAGTTTAGTCGGGCAGCATGGTCGGCACGGGCTTGGAGGGCCGAAGGGCCTGTTCCTGTGCTGTACATTTCTTTGTTCTTTGTTCTTTGTTATCTCCGTAAGACAAAGGATTGATACTCAGGTAACCGAGACAAGTCCAGACACATCGGCGCCATTCCCTTTACTCAGGAAGCATCAACAACAGGGTCAATGGCCGCTTAGGACACGCCCGGCCATCAAGGCATCCGCCCCTTTATTGGCTCAGATCGAAGGCAGTGATCGAGAACTGCCCAATTAATGGGGTCCAAACCTAAGGGACGCCCAAAAGAGCGCGAAACCCCCCGAGGATAAAGAGAGACACGGCCATGTGTTCGGCCTCTCTTGGACCTGGCGCTCCGGCAACGTCCACCTCCGATCGCAGCAACACCAGAAGCACGTCCAAGTTCAACGCTCGCTACCAGGCGGATGAGCCCAGCTGAACCGCAGTTACTTCTCCAGACCCAGCAGATCCAGAATCAAACAACGGCCACTGTTCCTCTGACCTAATCCGGGTGCTTGAAGTTAAGTACAGGTTGTCATAGTTGTTAACTAACTAACTAGTTGTTTGGCTCTTTGATCGATACCCGGTTGAACCTTGTGGTGGTATCATTCGATACCTGGCGACTCTGAGCAAAATAATATCGATATCTAAAGAAAGAAGGGCAACCTCATTAATTGCCATATTTATAGCAGGTAAAAAAAGCAACAATTATTGGCAATATCTGACAGGATTCGACCCAGAAGTGACCGTGTCACTCCGAGAGAACCCACAAAACGTTTGAATTGGAAATCCAAATTGGAAAAGTAAAAGAAACCACAAGCGAATCGGAAGTGTGTAATTTACACGCGTACTAACAAGGGATATAATGTAAACTCGATAAATCTTGTTGTGTGAAACTTTCGGGAGTTGTGTGAACCGGAAAATAGCTTAAGCCGTACCCGCTGTTTGCACCACTGCTTTATTCCCCCCTGTCCCAAATTCACGGTATAGATACAGAGATTACGGTAGAGATACAGAGATTACGGTAGAGATACAGAGATTACGGTATAGATACAGAGATTACGGTAGAGATACAGAGATTACGGTAGAGATACAGAGATTACGGTATAGATACAGAGATTACGGTAGAGATACAGAGATTACGGTATAGATACAGAGATTACGGTAGAGATACAGAGATTACGGTATAGATACAGAGATTACGGTAGAGATACAGAGATTACGGTATAGATACAGAGATTACGGTAGAAATGGCAATGAAGGCAATGGAACGCCTTATGCACCCACAGGATCCCGAGGTCGCAGTGACCAATAGAGCAGAGCAGTGTCCCATATGGAATAGGAAATTAGGAAGTACCTAAAGGGGAAAGGATGGCCTTTATGGTCTGAGTTCTGTGCAAATGAAGAGACAGGTCCTGGTAGGAGAGGACAAACTTGGTGGGATAACCTGTCCGAGATCCATAAGAAGAATTTAGGTAGAGTTCGTAAGCCGATGGCAATCGTGTCCTGTTTGGCACCATTGCGAGGCACAGAGGACGCTCCGCAGACAGCTTGTAGAGAAAGAGAAGAGTAGTGAGGGGAATGTTAGCGAGTGTGAGAAAGTAAATGAGCAACTCCGAGAGCAGCAAGCAGCGAAGGACAAGGAGATGGCTGATATCAAAGGGGCACACCAATCTTGTCTCGCCCACCTAAGCAGCTTTGTGACACAATTTCCCTCTCGGATATCTCGTCTCCCAAATGGTGGTTAATAAAAAAAAAAGGAGGGAGTCACATACGGTGACGATTCTAAATGGGAAATTGATGTTAGGGAGAAACAGACAGACAAACGAGATATTAAACAAGATAATAACAGATATTATGCTTGTACCCCCAGGAAGATACGAATATACCAGGAGACAGAGGAAGACAAAGACAAAATGAAGACGGATCTGATGATGCATCATGATCGTCAATGGATCACTACAGTTGCGCGTGTTATCAGCCCCTCTATCCTTCACCACACAAGTCCTGAACATGACCACCCAACATGATACCCCTAGCCCGGACACTACACCACATAGAAACAGCCACTGATACCCCCACATGGTGCGATAATATCATAAAATGGTATTCCCTTTCTTACACGGTAGAAGCTCTATTGATTGGAGTAATACTTTGCAGTGTCGTCCAGACACTCAAGACTTCGGAAATGGCGAAGGAAAGCCTCCCATCCCCCAGTGTACACACTCAGAGCCCCTTTTCTCGGACTTCAACAGACCCTCTTTTTGAACCCTTTTTCTCCCTAATAAATTCCGCGGTTTTAATAAAATTACTTTCTCTTTAAATGGCATAAAGTAGAAATGTGATGCTGCTATTGTTTATTCTGTACTGTGATACAAGTTCTTTTGGTTATTAGCTAGCAGCATAAGTGTAGTTTAGGTAAGGACAGTTAGAGGTTCCCCTTTGTGTAAAGAAACTGAAGTATATGATTGAATGTTATAGTGCCCCCTTAGCATTTTATAGATGTGTGTTGTATTAAGAAAGATTTAGGTAAATGTTGTGACCCACAGGACAGAGTAGGATAGAACCTGTCCTTGATTGAGGGTACCCGGCATACCAGAGAACAGGAGAAGATTCAGTAGTGTGATCCTTCACGCTTCGCGTTTAGGATCAAGAGGACGGACTGTAGCCACCTGGGATGGCCACTTACAACAAGAAACATGGACGTTCGCAAAGCCTAAAGGGAAATGTGGACAATGTAAGATTCAGGCAGGCACAGAGCCTGAATGTATATTAGTGAGCAGAGAATCCAGACAGCATCCAAACCCCCAGCCGATTAGCATTTTAATGGCCCATCTCCGTAAGACAAAGGACTGATACTCAGGTAACCGAGACAAGTCCAGACATTTCGGAGCCACTCCCTTTACTCAGGAAGCATCAACAACAGGGTCAATGGCCGCTTAGGACACGCCCGGCCATAAAGGCACCCACCCCTTTATTGGCTCAGATCGAAGGCAGTGATCGAGAACTGCCCAATTAATGGGGTCCAAACCTAAGGGACGCCCAAAAGAGCGCGAAACCCCCCGAGGATAAAGAGAGAGACGGCCATGTGTTCGATGTCTCTTGGACCTGGCGCTCCGGCAACGTCCACCTCCAATCGCAGCAACACCAGAAGCAAGTCCAAGTTCAACGCTCGCTACCAGACGGATGAGCCCAGCTGAACCGCAGTTACTTCTCAAGACCCAGCAGATCCAGAATCAAACAACGGCCACTGTTCCTCTGACCTAAGCCGGGTGCTTGAAGTTCAGAACAAACAAAGAACAAAGAAATGTACAGCACAGGAACAGGCCCTTCGGCCCTCCAAGCCCGTGCCGACCATACTGCACAACTAAACTACAATCTTCTACACTTCCTGGGTCCGTATCCTTCTATTCCCATCCTATTCATGTATTTGTCAAGATGCCCCTTAAATGTCACTATCGTCCCTGCTTCCACCACCTCCTCCGGTAGCGAGTTCCAGGCACCCACTACCCTCTGTGTAAAAAACTTGCCTCGTACATCTCCTCTAAACCTTGCCCCTCTCACCTTAAACCTATGCCCCCTAGTAATTGACCCCTCTACCCTGGGGAAATGCCTCTGACTATCCACTCTGTCTATGCCCCTCATAATTTTGTAGACATCTATCAGGTCGCCCCTCAACCTCCGTCCTTCAAGTGAGAACAAACCGAGTTTATTCAACAACTCCTCATAGCTAATGCCCTCCATACCAGGCAACATTTTGGTAAATCTCTTCTGCACCCTCTCTAAAACCTCCACATCCTTCTGGTAGTGTGGCGACCAGAATTGATACTATACTCCAAGTGTATAGTATACTCCAACACTATACTCCAAGTGTGGCCTAACTTAGGTTCTATACAGCTGCAACATGACTTGCCAATTCTTATACTCAATGCCCCGGCCAATGAAGGCAAGCATGCCGTATGCCTTCTTCACTATCTTCTCCACCTGTGTTGCCCCTTTCAGTGACCTGTGGACCTGTACACCTAGATCTCTCTGACTTTCAATACTCTTGAGGGTTCTACCATTCACTGTATATTCCCTACCTGCATTAGACCTTCCAAAATGCATTACCTCACATTTGTCCGGATTAAACTCCATCTGCCATCTCTCCGCCCAAGTCTCCAAACAATCTAAATCCTGTTGTATCCTCTGACAGTCCTCATCGCTATCCACAATTCCACTAACCTTTGTGTCGTCTGCAAACTTACTAATCAGACCAGTTACATTTTCCTCCAAATCATTTATATATACTACAAACAGCAAAGGTCCCAGCACTGATCCCTGCGGAACACCACTGGTCACCTCCCTCCAATTAGAAAAGCATCCTTCCATTGCTACTCTCTGCCTTCTATGACCTAGCCAGTTCTGTATCCACCTTGCCAGCTCACCCCTGATCCCGTGTGACTTCACCTTTTGTACTAGTCTACCATGAGGGACCTTGTCAAAGGCCTTACTGAAGTCCATATAGACAACATCCACTGCCCTACCTGCATCAATCATCTTTGTGACCTCCTCGAAAAACTCTATCAAGTTAGTGAGACACGACCTCCCCTTCACAAAACCGTGCTGCCTCTCACTAATACGTCCATTTGCTTCCAAATGGGAGTGGATCCTGTCTCGAAGAATTCTCTCCAGTAATTTCCCTACCACTGATGTAAGGCTCACCGGCCTGTAGTTCCCTGGATTATCCTTGCTACCCTTTTTAAACAGAGGAACAACATTGGCTATTCTCCAGTCCTCCGGGACATCACCTGAAGACAGTGAGTTGTTAGGTGTAGTTTAGCTCGCAGTGTTTCTGTTGCATGTGTAAGTTAATCTTGTGTGTAAATAAAGTACCCTTGATCTTGAACTAACTAACTGGTGTTTGGCTCTTTGGTTGATATCCGGTTGAACCTTGTGGTGGTATCATTTGATACCTGGCGACTCTGAAAGCAATACAGTATCGATATATAAAGAAAGAAGGGCAACCTTATTGATTGCCATATTTATAGCAGGTAAAAAAGGCAACACCATTGCCTGATACAATAGGCCGGCCTGGTGTGTGGCCTTGTGTATTTTCGGGAGGCAGAAGAGGTCTCCAACACGGGGAGTGCGTAGGGTGAGAGCACGTAGGGTACTCTGAAGGTCTGGATCCAAGGTCTTGATCGGATCTGCAGGTAACTGTCGTTCTGTCGTGTTCCTGGTTGTTGAGTTGTCAGTATACTTCTTTGCAGTTGTCCGTTCTGTTCAGTATGACGGTGGCCCCTCCTTTGTCTGCTGGTTTGATGACGATGTTGCGGTTGGTCTCGAGCGAGCGGATGGCATTCCGTTGTGCTTGGGTGACGTTTGGGGCTGTTGTGAATGCGACTGGTGAATCTGGCATTGACGCGACTCACCATGGACTACTCTCCAAAATCGGTTGCATTCTTGGACACACTCATCTCCATCAAGGACGGTCACCTCAGCACTTCAGTTTACCGCAAGCCCACGGATAACCTCATGATGCTCCACTTCTCCAGCTTCCACCCTAAACACATTAAAGAAGCCATCCCCTATGGACAAGCTCTCCGTATACACAGGATCTGCTCAGACAAGGAGGAGCACAACAGACATCTACAGAAGCTGAAAGATGCCGTCGTACGAACGGGATATGGCGCTCGACTCATCGATCGACAGTTCCAACGCGCCACAGCAAAAAACCGCACCGACCTCCTCAGGAGACAAACATGGGACACAACCGACAGAATACCCTTCGTCGTCCAGTACTTCCCCGGAGCGGAGAAACTACAACAACTTCTTCACAGCCTTCAACACGTCATCGATGAAGATGAACATCTTGCCAAGGTCATCCCCACACCCCACTACTCGCAACCTCAAACAAACCATTGTTTGCAGTAAACTACCCAGCCTTCAGAACAGCGACCACGACACCACACAACCCTGCCATGGCAATCTGTGCAAGACGTGCCAGATCATCGACATGGGTCCCACCATTACACGCGAGAACACCACCCACCAGGTACGCGGTACATACTCATGCGGCTCGGTCAACATTGTCGACCGCAAACGCTGCAGGAAAGAATATCCCGGAGCGTGGTACATTGGCGAGACCATGCAGACGCTGTGACAACGGATGAACGGACATCGCGCGACAATCACCAGGCAGGAATGATCCCTTCCAGTCGGGGAACACTTCAGCAGTCAAGGGCATTCAGCCTCTGATCTCCGGGTAAGCGTTCTCCTAGGCGGCCTTCAGGACGCGTGACAACGCAGAATCGCCGAGCAGAAACTTATAGCCAAGTTCCGCACACATGAGTGCGGCCTCAACCGGGACCTGGGATTCATGTCGCATTACATTCATCCCCCACCATCTGGCCTGCGAAATCCTACCAACTGTCCTGGCTTGACACAATTCACACCTCTTTAACCTGGGGTTACCCCTCTCTCTGGATCTGTAAAGATTTAATCACCTGCAAATGCTCGCATTCCAAGCATTGTCTGGCATCTCTGAATTTGTCTATATATGTGTTTCTGGAACCCACCTCTTCATTCACCTGAGGAAGGAGCAGTGCTCCGAAAGCTAGTGATTTGAAACAAACCTGTTGGGCTTTAACCTGGTGTTGTAAGACTTCTTACTGTGCTCACCCCAGTCCAACGCCAGCATCTCCACATCATTCACAATATATATTAATGATTTGGACGAGGGAACAAAATGTAACATCTCAAAGTTTGCAGATGATACCAAGTTGGGTGGGAGGGTGAATTGTGACGAGGATGCAGGGATCCTACAGCAAGATCTGGACAGGTTGGGCGAGTGGGCAAATCAATGGCAGATGCAGTATAATTTGGATAAGTGTGAGGTTATTCATTTTGGAAGCAAAAACAGGAAGGCAGATTACTACCTGAATGGTTGTAAATTGGGAGAGGGGAGTGTGCAGCGGGACCTGGGTGTCCTTGTGCCCCAGTCGCTGAAGGTAAGCTGCAGGTGCAGCAGGCGGTAAAGAAGGCTAATGGTATATTGGCCTTCATTGCGAGAGGTTTCGAGTATAGAAGCAGGGATGTGTTGCTGCAATTGTACAGGGCTTGGTGAGGCCACACCTGGAGTATTGTGGGCAGTTTTGGTCTCCTTCTCTGAGGAAGGATGTTCTTGCTCTCGAGGGAGAGCAGCGAAGGTTTACCAGACTGATTCCAGGGATGGCGGGACTGATGTATGAGGAGAGATTGACTCGGTTGGGATTGTTTTCGCTGGAGTTCAGAAGAATGAGGAGGGATCTCATAGAGACTTATAAAATTCTAACAGGACTGGACAGGGTCGATGCAGGGAAGATGTTACCAATGATGGGTGTGTCCAGAACCAGGGGTCACAGTCTGAGGATTCAGGGTAAACATTTCGGACAGAGATAAGGAGACATTTCTTCACACAGAGAGCGGTGAGCTTGTGGAATTCATTCCCACAGGAAGTAGTTGATGCTGAAACATTGAATATATTCAAGAGGCGGCTGGATATAGCACTTGGGGAGAATGGGATCAAAGGCTATGGGGAGAAAGCAGGATTAGGCTATTGAGTTGGATGATCAGCCATGATGGTGATGAATGGCGGAGCAGGCTCGAAGGGCCGAAAGGCCTCCTCCTGCTCCTATCTTCTATGTATCTATGCATCGATAAGTTCAGAAATAGGGTGTTCACTGGTGATTTCACAATGTTCAGCACCATTCGCGACTCCTCAGATAATGAAGCAGTCCGTGTCCAAATGCAGCAAGACCCGGACAATATCCAGGCTCGGGGCTGACAAGTGGCAAGTTACATTCACGCCACACAAGTACCCGGCAATGACCATCTCCTGCAAGAGAGGATCTAACCATCTCCCCATGACATTCAATGCTGTTCCCCTCACTGAATCGCCCCACCATCAATATCTTGGGGCATTGACGAGAAATGCCTGGGAGCCCCACCACCTGGAGGTTCCCCGCCAAGTCACTCACCACCCTGACTTGGAAATATATCATTTGTTTGCACTGAGTGCTGAGTGCTATAGTGAGAGTTTGGTGACAGGGAGTATAAGGGTTCATTTTTATATAAAGTCTAGTCTTTCTTTTATTTAGTTAATTAACTTAAAAGTTTTTGTGTGGTTTAGAAGAAGGTGAATTTTCAATCATCTTTAAACAAAGCTTCTACTTGTAGGCACTTGCAGCTGGAGCTTGTTAATTAGTTAATTGGATTAGGCCAGTTTTCAGAGGCTAGATTCACAGTATAAAAGTGATCCCCTCCAGTGCAGACTTTATTTGCACTGAGTGCTGAATTTGGTGCATTTGAGTGCAATAGTGAGAGTTTGGTGACTGAGGGAGTATTGAATTTGGTGCATTTGAGTGCGATAGTGAGAGTTTGGTGACTGAGGGAGTGCTGAATTTGGTGCATTTGAGTGCTATAGTGAGAGTTTGGTGACTGAGGGAGTGCTGAATTTGGTGCATTTGAGTGCTATAGTGAGAGTTTGGTGACTGAGGGAGTTAGGTGAGGAGGGAGTAAGGTGCTCCTTTCATTTTGTTTCCTACATTTCCGCAAAGAGTGCGAAGAGAGCCAGGAGTTTACAGAAAGTGTAGCTGACTGGGAGCAGAGTCGGAGGGCGGAGATCCAGTTGGTCCACAGGGCAGCTATATTCTGTAAGGTAAGAGGGGATGGAGGCTCGGCCAGTTACATGCTCCTCCTGTAGGATGTAGGTGGTGAGGGATACCACCGGTGTCCCCGCTGACTATACCTGCGGGAAGTGCACCCAACTCCAGCTCCTCAGAGACCGTGTTAGGGAACTGGAGCTGGATGAACTTCGGATCATCCGGGAGGCAGAGGGGGTTATAGAGAAGAGTTACAGGGAGGTAACCACACCCAAGGTACAGGACAAGAGCAGCTGGGTTACAGTCAGGGGAAAGAAAGCAAACAGGCAGACAGTGCAGGGATCCCTCTTGGCCGTTCCCCTTCAAAACAAGTATACCGGTTTGGATGCTGTTGGGGGGGGGGGGGGGGGGTGGTGGTGACTTACCGGGGGAAGGCCCTAGCGGCCAGGTCTCTGGCACTGAGTCTGGCTCTGGGGCTCAAAAGGGAAGGGGGGAGAATAGAAAAGCAATAGTAATAGGAGATTCAATGGTTAGGGGAATAGATAGGAGATTCTGTGGTCGCGAGCGAGACTCCCGGAAGGTATGTTGCCTCCTGGGTGCCAGGGCCAGGGATGTCTCGGATCGTGTCTTCAGGATCCTTAAGGGGGAGGGGGAGCAGCCAGAAGTCGTGGTGCACATTGGTAACAACGACGTAGGTAGGAAAAGGGGTGCGGAGGTAATAAACGAGTTTAGGGAGTTAGGCTGGAAGTTAAAAGCCAGGCCAGACAGAGTTGTCATCTCTGGTTTGTTGCCGGTGCCAGGTGAGAGCGAGGCTAGGAATAGGGAGAGAGTGCAGTTGAACATGTGGCTGCAGGAATGGTGTAGGAGGGAGGGCTTCAGGTATTTGGATAATTGGAGCGCATTCTGGGGAAGGTAGGACCTGTACAAGCAGGACGGGTTGCATCTGAACCAGAGGGGCACCAATATCCTGGGAGGGAGGTTTTCTAGTACTCTTCGGGAGGGTTTAAACTAATTTTGCAGGGGAATGGGAATCGGATTTGTAGTCCAGCAACTAAGGTAGCCGATATTCAGGATGCCAAAGCGTGTAATGAGGCAGTGGGGAAAGGAACACTGACAAAGGAGAGTACTTGCAGGCACGGAGATGGGCTGAAGTGTGTATACTTCAACACAAGAAGCATCAGGAATAAGGTGGGTAAACTTAAGGCATGGATCAGTATTTGGGACTACGATGTGATGGCCATCACGGAAACGTGGATAGAAGATGGGCAGAAATGGTTGTTGGAGGTCCCTGGTTATAGATGTTTCAATAAGATTAGGGAGGGTGGTAAAAGAGGTGGGGGGGGGGGGGTGGCATTGTTAATTAGAGATAGTATAACAGCTGCAGAAAGGCTGTTCGAGGACTATCTGCCTACTGAGGTAGTATGGGTTGAAGTCAGAAATAGGAAAGGAGCAGTCACCTTGTTGGGAGTTTTCTATAGGCCCCCCAGTAGTAGTAGAGATGTGGAGGAACAGATTGGGAAACAGATTTTGGAACGGTGCAGAAGTCATAGGGTAGTAGTCATGGGCGACTTTAACTTCCCAAACATTGAGTGGAAACTCTTTAGATCAAATAGCTTGGATGGGGTGGTGTTTGTGCAGTGTGTCCAGGAAGCTTTTCTAACACAGTATGTAGATTGTCCGGCCAGAGGAGGGGCAATATTGGATTTAGTACTTGGTAATGAACCAGGGCAAGTGATAGATTTGTTAGTGGAGGAGCATTTTGGAGATAGTGACCCCAATTCGGTGACTTTCACCTTAGTCATGGAGATGGATAGGTGCGTGGAACAGGGCAAGGTTTACAATTGGGGGAAGGGTAAATACGATGTTTTCAGACAAGAATTGAAGTGCATAAGTTGGGAACATAGGCTGTCAGGGAAGGACACAAGTGAAATGTGGAACTTGTTCAAGGAACAGGTACTACGTATCCTTGATATGAATGTCCCTGTCAGGCAGGGAAGAGATGGTCGAGTGAAGGAACCATGGTTGACAAGAGAGGTTGAATGTCTTGTTAAGAGGAAGAAGGAGACTTATGTGAGGCTGAGGACACAAGGTTCAGTCAGGGCACTGGAGGGATACAAGATAGCCAGAAGGGAACTGAAGAAAGGGATTAGGAGAGCTAAGAGAGGGCATGAACAATCTTTGGCGGGTAGGATCAAGGAAAACCCCAAGGCCTTTTACACATATGTGAGAAATATGAGAATGACTAGAGCGATGGTAGGTCCGATCAAGGACAGTAACGGGAGATTGTGTATTGAGTCTGAAGAGATAGGAGAGGTCTTGAACGAGTACTTTTCTTCTGTATTTACAAATGAGAGGGGCCATATTGTTGGAGAGGACAGTGTGAAACAGACTGGTAAGCTCGAGGAAATACTTGTTAGGAAGGAAGATGTGTTGGGCATTTTGAAAAACTTGAGGATAGACAAGTCCCCCGGGCCTGACGGGATATATCCAAGGATTCTATGGGAAGCAAGAGATGAAATTGCAGAGCCGTTGGCAATGATCTTTTCGTCCTCACTGTCAACAGGGGTGGTACCAGGGGATTGGAGAGTGGCGAATGTCTTGCCCCTGTTCAAAAAAGGGAATAGGGATAACCCTGGGAATTACAGGCCAGTTAGTCTTACTTCAGTGGTAGGCAAAGTAATGGAAAGGATACTGAGGGATCGGATTTCTGAGCATCTGGAAAGACACTGCTTGATTAGGGATAGTCAGCACAGATTTGTGAGGGGTAGGTCTTGCCTTGCAAGTCTTATTGAATTCTTTGAGAAGGTAACCAAGCATGTGGATGAAGGTAAAGCAGTGGATGTAGTGTACATGGATTTTAGTAAGGCATTTGATAAGGTTCCCCATGGTAGGCTTCTGCAGAAAGTAAGGAGACACGGGATAGTGGGAAATTTGGCCAGTTGGATAACGAACTGGCTAACCGATAGAAGTCAGAGAGTGGTGGTGGATGGCAAATATTCAGCCTGGATCCCAGTTACCAGTGGCGTACCGCAGGGATCAGTTCTGGGTCCTCTGCTGTTTGTGATTTTCATTAATGACTTGGATGAGGAAGTTGAAGGGTGGGTCAGTAAATTTGCAGACGATACGAAGATTGGTGGAGTTGTGGATAGTAAGGAGGGCTGTTGTCGGCTGCAAAGAGACACAGGTAGGATGCAGAGCTGGTCTGAGAAGTGTGAGGTTGTCCATTTTGGAAGGACAAATATGAATACGGAATACAGGGTTAACGGCAGGGCTCTTGGCAATGTGGAGGAGCAGAGAGATCTTGGGGTCTCTTTCATACATCTTTGAAAGTTGCCACTCAAGTGGATAGAGCTGTGAAGAAGGCCTATGGTGTGCTAGCATTCATTAACAGTGGGATTGAATTTAAGAGCCGTGAGGTGATGATGACAAATGTTGAATTCTTTACCCGTCAGTCTAGCCTCAATAAAACTCGAGATGGATTTGTCGGCTGTAGTTTTTACCTCACCAGTATTCTTAGAATTCCCCCTATACCAAAAAGGGCCGATTTATTCTAAATGGTGAGCGGGGATTCTCATTCCCTGACTCCTACTCAGACTTAGGCGAGTGCTATTCGGGTCAAACTAGTGTTTCAAGTTATCCCCCGGTATAACTCGTATCTTCGTAGAAGAATTTTAGCTACTTACCACTTAGTAACTTACACACTGGTCCAGCTTGCTAAGTGAAGTAAAGTAACTTAAACAGAATAATAATAATCACTCTTTCAGGTTATCAATTTGAACTTAACTTTATTTTCAAGTTAAAAGAGAATAACTACTTTTACAGAAAGATAGAAAGATCTTTTCTTGTTCGGACCAGTTGCAGACTTTCAAGTCTCTCTTGACAATCAGTCTTCTTTAACTTTTGGTCTTCTGCTGAGTTCTCTGGGCTGCTCGGTCTGTCGATGCTGCTCGCCCCATCACCGAGGAAGATGCTCTTCTGGTTATCTGCTCATTATCCCCAGTTTTTATAGCCATTTGGGGCCCCTTAACCTTTGCACCTGGCACCCTTCAGTCTGTCTGCATGACGTTTGGTATGCTAAAGTTTAGCAGTTTAGAAGCGTGGTTCTGCTTGTACAGCGATAGTGCAGTTTCATCCTCCCTAGCTCGCCATCCTTTACTGCATTTTTCTCGCTTTGCTTGACATGTCACAAATTTGTGCCTTAGTTCGCACTCTTTTGGTTTCATGTCTTTTCTGATGCATTTTTTCTGTTTCGACTTGGGTCATCTTCAGGTTAAGCTAATGTCATGTTAGTGTTATCCCCTGAGTCTAACTTTCTCTGCTTTGGCCAGCTTCAAAAGGTTTTAACTTCAAATGCGATGTACCTTATAATGTTACTTTGTCACCTTCAAGTTTCCTCAATTTATTAATCAGTTATTTCATTTTATTACTAGTGTGAGCAACTTTTAACAGTTGTTCCTTATCTTATACTTTAGATTCTGGCTGCTTTTCCTATTTGTTCAATTAAATAACTCCTTACTAAAGATTTGTGGGATGCTGTTCCCTTTCATATAACTTTAAGAGTTTTTAAGTCAATCAAATGTCTTTTCTAACTTGTGAATGAAAATGAAGCTCCTATCTGTTTTCATCCCTGTCTGTGAAGTTTGTCTGTTTTCAAAACAGGCTGCTGCTGTTAACCCCTTGTGGTACTTCTCCTTTTTATTTAATCCCTTGTGGTACTTCTCCTTTTTATTTAAACGCCTCAGGTATTCTTAGTGTTATTTTCATGTTTCAAATGTCATATTCTTCCAAGTTTTCACAACAAGGCATAGTATTATTTATTTTTAACCAACTTGCAAGTCTGACTCGCTTCACAAAAACCCAGAACACAAGCTGCCTCCAGGGTCTTCCGAACCGAGTGCTATTGGAGACAAAGGAATCTCTACCAATACATTCAAATGGCATCAAGTTTCACATACACGATTCCCATAGGTCATCCTATACCCCTCCTGACCTGGCCATACATCCTAATTGGCTCCCTTCTCATCCCTTCCCCTGGGCCTCTTGTTACCCAGCATCCTTTTCCCCTCCTCTACCAGACACCCCGCCCTCCTTCCTTGCCATGCTTGCTGAAATCCTTTGTCTGTGAACTCACTAGAATTAGACCGGCCTCCATCTACATTACTGTAACTAATATTTAAACTTACTATTTTACACATTTGGAGTACTGCGTACAGTTCTGGTCGCCTCATTTTAGGAAGGATGTGGAAGCTTTGCAAAAGGTGCAAAGGAGATTTACCAGGATGTTGCCTGGAATGGAGAGTAGGTCTTACGAGGAAAGGTTGAGGGTGCTAGGCCTTTTCTCATTAGAACGGAGAAGGATGAGGGGGCGACTTGATAAGAGATTTATATGATCAGGGGAATACATAGAGTAGACAGTCAGAGACTTTTTCCCCCGGGTGGAACAAACCATTACAAGGGCCATAAATCTAAGGTGAATGGTGGAAGATATAGGGGGGGATGTCAGAGGTAAGTTCTTTACCCAGAGAGTAGAGGTGGCATGGAATGCACTGCCTGTGGAAGTAGTTGAGTCGGAAAAATTAGGGACCTTCAAGCAGCTATTGGATAGGTACATGGATTACGGTAGAATGATATAATGTAGATTAATTTGTTCTTCAGGGCAGCACGGTAGCATTGTGGATAGCACAATTGCTTCACAGCTCCAGGGTCCCAGGTTCGATTCCGGCTTGGGTCACTGTCTGTGCGGAGTCTGCACGTTCTCCCCGTGTCTGCGTGGGTTTCCTCCGGGTGCTCCAGTTACCTCCCACAGTCCAAAGATGTGCAGGTTAGGTGGATTGGCCATGCTAAATTGCCCTTAGTGTCCAAAATTGCCCTTAGTGTTGGGTGGGGTTACTGGGTTATGGGGATAGGGTGGAGGTGTTGACCTTGGGTAGGGTGCTCTTTCCAAGAGTCGGTGCAGACTCGATGGGCCGAATGGCCTCCTTCTGCACTGTAAATTCAATGATAATCTATGATTCATCTAGGACAAAGGTTCGGCACAACATCGTGGGCCGAAGGGCCTGTTCTGTGCTGTATTTTTCTATGTTCTATGTTCCTTCACTATCGCTGGGGCAACATCCTGGAACTCCCTCCCCAACAGCACAGTGGGTGTACCTACACACATGGACTGCAGCGGTTGAAGAAGGCAGCTCACTCCCACCTCCTGAAGGGCAATTAGGGATGGGCAATAAATGCTGGTCTAACCAGCGAATCCTACATGAATAAACAAAGTTTGGAATCTGGATTTTGTGCTCTGTGTGGGTTCATCATGACAGCAAGTTCGACTTTTACTCCGGGAACCATCAGGATCATTTGCTGGTGTCAGAGCCTCAAACTCTGCCCATCCCACTCCCCAAAATGTTCAAAAGAGATTTCAAAACGGGAAAGGATTGGTGATTGCAAATAGTTTATTTCCCATCACAAACATTACCAGGTGACGTGTCAGACACACACACACACAAATGCCACGCCCTCCCCCGCTACACCAGCCCAAGTCCCTCCCCTCCCTTCCCCACCAACCCAATGCCATCCCAATCCCCTCCCACATTTACATTAGTTCCGGAGACACTGGTATTTCTGATTGGGTGACGGTCACTGGGCTCCACCCCATTCACTCCCACCTCAGCTCCATGGACAGTCCCAGCCATCATTCCGGCTCCAATATCCCCAAGTTAGATCAACCAAAAATAGCAAAAAGCAAGACATGACACAGAGTACCCGATCTGACTGGTCAGGGGAAACATGGGGGGGGGGGGGGGGGGGGGGGGGGCAGGTACAGGTTCTTGGATTTAGGGCAATGTTGTGGGGGGGGAATAAACAGTGAATATTCAGAGAAGATTCCGGTTGGCCTTTCTCGGACACTTTTCCTTTATTGCAGGGTTGGTGATGGGAAAATCTTTCCCGACCTGTAGAAATATAAAAGGGGAGAGGCATTAGCAACGAACCTCTCTCTCTCTCGCCTCGTCTCGTCCCCCCCCCCCTCTCCTGCTAAACCCCTCGCAGGCAGTTACTCACATGGCCAGGAAGGCAGGATGTATACAGCACCTCGGGGATCGCTTCAGCATCTCAGCAACTTCAGGCGATGTCAACGGTTTAAACAAATTCCCTAGGGAGAGGGATTAGAGACCAGAGTTACAGGAGAAGGATTAGAGACCAGAGTTACCGGAGAAGGGAAGGGGATTAGAGACCAGAGTTACAGGAGAAGGATTAGAGACCAGAGTTACAGGAGAAGGGAGAGGGATTAGAGACCAGAGTTACAGTAGAAGGGAGAGGGATTAGAGACCAGAGTTACAGGAGAAGGGAGAGGGATTAGAGACCAGAGTTACAGTAGAAGGGAGAGGGATTAGAGACCAGAGTTACAGGAGAAGGGAGAGGGATTAGAGACCAGAGTTACAGGAGAAGCAAGGGAGAGGGATTAGAGACCAGGAGTTATAGGAGAAGCAAGGCATAGAACACAGAACGATACAGCGCAGTACAGGCCCTTCGGCCCACGATGTTGTACCGAAACAAAATCCATCTAACCTACACTATGCCATTATCATCCATATGTTTATCCAATAAACTTTTAAATGCCCTCAATGTTGGCGAGTTCACTACTGTTGCAGGTAGGGCATTCCACGGCCTCACTACTCTTTGCGTAAAGAACCTACCTCTGACCTATATCTATTACCCCTCAGTTTAAGGCTATGTCCCCTCGTGCCAGCCATTTCCATCCGCGGGAGAAGGCTCTCACTGTCCACCCTATCTAACCCCCTGATCATTTTGTATGCCTCTATTAAGTCTCCTCTTAACCTTCTTCTCTCCAACGAAAACAACCTCAAGTCCATCAGCCTTTCCTCATAAGATTTTCCCTCCATACCAGGCAACATCCTGGTAAATCTCCTCTGCGCCCGCTCCAAAGCCTCCACGTCCTTCCTATAATGCGGTGACCAGAACTGTACGCAATACTCCAAATGCGGCCGTACCAGAGTTCTGTACAGCTGCAACATGACCTCATGGCTCCGAAACTCAATCCCTCTACCAATAAAGGCCAACACTCCATAGGCCTTCTTCACAACTCTATCAACCTGGGTGGCAACTTTCAGGGATCTATGTACATGGACACCTAGATCCCTCTGCTCATCCACACTTCCAAGAACTTTACCATTAGTCAAATATTCCGCATTCCTGTTATTCCTTCCAAAGTGAATCACCTCACACTTCTCTACATTAAACTCCATTTGCCACCTCTCAGCCCAGCTCTGCAGCTTATCTATATCCCTCTGTAACCTGCTACATCCTTCCACACTGTCGACAACACCACCGACTTTAGTGTCGTCTGCAAATTTACTCACCCACCCTTCTGCGCCTTCCTCTAGGTCATTGATAAAAATGACAAACAGCAACGGCCCCAGAACAGATCCTTGTGGTACGCCACTTGTAACTGAACTCCATTCTGAACATTTCCCATCAACCACCACTGTCTGTCTTCTTTCAGCCAGCCAATTTCTGATCCACATCTCTAAATCACCCTCAATCCCCAGCCTCCATATTTTCTGCAATAGCCTACCGTGGGGAACCTTATCAAACGCTTTGCTGAAATCCATATACACCACATCAACTGCTCTACCCTCGTCTACCTGTTCAGTCACCTTCTCGAAGAACTCGATAAAGTTTGTGAGGCATGACCTACCCTTCACAAAGCCATGCTGACTATCCCTGATCATATTATTCCTATCTAGATGATTATAAATCTTGTCTCTTATAATCCCCTCCAAGACTTTACCCACTACAGACATGAGGCTCACCGGTCTATAGTTGCCGGGGTTGTCTCTGCTCCCCTTTTTGAACAAAGGGACCACATTTGCTATCCTCCAGTCCTCTGCACTATTCCTGTTGCCAATGATGACATAAAAATCAAAGCCAATGGTCCAGCAATCTCTTCCCTGGCCTCCCAGAGAATCCTAGGATAAATCCCATCAGGCCCTGGGGACTTATCTATTTTCAGCCTGTCCAGAATTGCCAACACCTCTTCCCTACGTACCTCAATGCCATCTATTCTATTAGCCTGGGTCTCAGCATTCTCCTCCACAACATTATCTTTTTCCTGAGTGAATACTGACAAAAAATATTCATTTAGTATCTCGCCTATCTCTTCAGACTCCACACACAATTTCCCATCCCTGTCCTTGACTGGTCCTACTCTTTCCCTAGTCATTCGCTTATTCCTGACATACCTATAGAAAGCTTTTGGGTTTTCCTTGATCCTACCTGCCAAATACTTCTCATGTCCCCTCCTTGCTCGTCTTAGCTCTCTCTTTAGATCCTTCCTCGCTACCTTGTAACTATCCATCGCCCCAACTGAAACTTCACACCTCATCTTCACATAGGCCTCCTTCTTCCTCTTAACAAGAGATTCCACTTCTTTGGTATACCACGGTTCCCTCGCTCGACGCCTTCCTCCCTGCCTGACCGATACATACAAATCAAGAACACGCAGTAGCTGATACTTGAACAAGTTCCACTTATCCAGTGTGCCCAACACTTGCAGCCTACTTCTCCACCCTACCCCCCCAAGTCACGTCTAATGGCATCATAATTGCCCTTCCCCCAGCTATAACTCTTGCCCTGCGGTGTATACTTATCCCTTTCCATCATTAACGTAAACGTCACCGAATTGTGGTCACTGTCCCCAAAGTGCTCTCCTACCTCCAAATCCAACACCTGGCCTGGTTCATTACCCAAAACCAAATCCAACGTTGGCCTGTCAACATATTGTGTCAGGAAACCCTCCTGAACACACTGTACAAAAAACGAGCCATCTAATGTACTCGAACTATATCTTTTCCAGTCAATATTTGGAAAGTTAAAGTCTCCCATAATAACTACCCTGTTACTTTCGCTCTTATCCAGAAACATCCTCGCCATCCTTTCCTCTACACCCATATAACTATTTGGAGGCCTATAGAAAACTCCCAACAGGGTGACCTCTCCTTTCCTGTTTCTAACTTCAGCCCATACTACCTCGGAAGAAGAGTCCCCATCTAGCATCCTCTCCGCCACCGTAATACTGCTCTTGACTAGCAGCGCCACACCTCCCCCTCTTTTGCCTCCTTCTCTGAGCTTACTAAAACACCTGAACCCCGGAACCTGCAACATCCATTCCTGTCCCTGCTCTATCCATGTCTCCGAAATGGCCACAACATCGAAGTCCCAGGTACCAACCCATGCTGCCAGTTCCCCTACCTTATTTCGTATACTCCTGGCATTGAAGTAGACACACTTCAAACCACCTACCTGAACACTGGCCCCCTCCTGCGACGTCAAATCTGTGCTCCTGACCTCTATACTCTCATTCTCCCGTACCCTAAAACTACAATCCAGGTTCCCATGCCCCTGCTGCATTAGTTTAACCCCCCCCCCCGAGCACTAACAAATCTCCCCCCCCAGGATATTTGTGCCCCTCAGGTTCAGATGTAGACCATCCTGTCTGTAGAGTTCCCACCTTCCCCAGAAAGACCCTTGGCAACCTAGCCAATTACCACTCTATCAGTCTACTCTCCCACATCAGTAAAGTGATGGAAGGAGTCATCGACAGAGCTAACAAGCGGCACTTACTCAGCAATAACCTGCTCACGGACGCTCAGTTTGGGTTCCGCCAGGGTCACTCAGCTCCTGACCTCATTACAGCCTTGGTTCAAACATGGACAAAAGAGCTGAATGCCAGAGGTGAGGTGAGAGTGACTGTCCTTGACCAAGGCAGCGTTTGACCGAGTGTGGCATCAAGGAGCCCGAGCTAAACTGGAGTCAGTGGGAATCAGGGGAAACTCTCCGCTGGTTGGAGTCAGACCCGGCACAAAGGAAGCTGGTTGTGGTTGTTGGAGGTCAATCATCTCAGCTCCAGGACATCACTGCAGGAGGTCCTCAGGGTCGTGTCCTCGGCTCCACCATCTTCAGCTGCTTCATCAATGACCTCCCTCCCGTCATAAGGTCAGAAGTGGGGATGTTTGCGGGTGACTGCAAAATGTTTAGCACCATTCGCCACTCCTCAGATAATGAAGCAGTCCCTGTCCAAATGCAGCAAGACCCGGACAATATCCAGGCTCGGGGCTGACAAGTGACAAGTTACATTCGTGCCACACAAGTGCCCGGCAATGACCATCTCCTACAAGAGAGGATCTAACCATCGCCCCGCGACATTCAATAGCATTCCCATCGCTGAATCCCCCACAATCAAATCCTGGGGTTACCATTGGTCAGAAACCGGACTAGCCGTATTAATGCTGTGGCTACCAGGGCAGGTCAGAGGCTGGGAATCCCACGGTGAGTAACTCACCTCCTGACCCCCCCAAAGCCTGTCCACCATCGACAAGGCACAAGTCAGGAGTGTGATGGAATACTCTCCACTTGCCTGGATGAAGCAGCTCCAACAACACTCGAGGAGCCCAACACCATCCAGGACAAAACAGCCCCGCTTGATTGCTCCCCTTCCACAAACATTCAAACCCTCGTCCACCGACGCACAGTGACAGCCGTGTGTCCCATCTACAAGATGCACTGCAGGAACTCACCGAGGTTCCTTAGACAGCACCTTCCAAACCCACGACCACTCCCATCTAGAAGGACAAGAGCAGCAGATACCTGGGAACCCCACCGCCTGGAGGTTCTCTTCCAACTCACTCACCACCCTGACTGGGAAATATATCGGCCGTTCCTTCACTGTCGCTGGGGCAACATATTGGAACTCCCTCCCTAACAGCACTGTGGGTGTACCTACACCTCAGGGACTGCAGCGGTGCAAGAAGGCAGCTCACCCCCACCTTCTCAAGGGCAACTAGGGATGGACAATAAATGCTGACCTAACCAGCCACGCCCACATCCCGTAAATACATTAAAAAAAACTAGCCTGCACAACCACACTCTGCCGACAGGCCTGCAGATCTCTTGATGCTTCACCAGCAGGGGATGTATTCTCTGTTCATAACAGGGCCCATTACATAGATTATCACAGAATTTACAGTGCAGGAGGCCATTCGGCCCGTCGAGTCGACATCCAGTCTGACAATCCAATCAGACAACAGCATTGGAGTCCCTCTTGTCAGTTTGTAACAGTACCCAGGACAAACTATTAAATAATTCAAACACCCAGCACTGAGGGAGTGCTGCACTGTCAGAGGGTCAGTACTGAGGGAGTGCCGCACTGTCAGAGGGTCAGTACTGAGGGAGTGCTGCACTGTCAGAGGGTCAGTACTGAGGGAGTGCTGCACTGTCAGAGGGTCAGTATTGAGGGAGTGTCGCACTGTCAGAGGGTCAGTACTGAGGGAGTGCTGCACTGTCAGAGGGTCAGTACTGAGGGAGTGCTGCACTGTCAGAGGGTCAGTACTGAGGGAGTGCTGCACTGTCAGAGGGTCAGTATTGAGGGAGTGTCGCACTGTCAGAGGGTCAGTACTGAGGGAGTGCCGCACTGTCAGAGGGTCAGTACTGAGGGAGTGCCGCACTGTCAGAGGGTCAGTACTGAGGGAGTGCTGCACTGTCAGAGGGTCAGTACTGAGCGAGTGCCGCAGTGTCAGAGGGTCAGTACTGAGGGAGTGCTGCACTGTCAGAGGGTCAGTACTGAGGGAGTGCCGCACTGTCAGAGGGTCAGTACTGAGGGAGTGCTGCACTGTCAGAGGGTCAGTACTGAGGGAGTGCCGCACTGTCAGAGGGTCAGTACTGAGGGAGTGCTGCACTGTCAGAGGGTCAGTATTGAGGGAGTGCTGCACTGTCAGAGGGTGAGGGACTGAGGGAGTGCTGCACTGTCAGAGGGTCAGTATTGAGGGAGTGCCGCACTGTCAGAGGGTCAGTACTGAGGGAGTGCCGCACTCTCAGAGGGTCAGTACTGAGGGAGTGCTGCACTGTCAGAGGGTCAGTACTGAGGGAGTGCCGCACTGTCAGAGGGTCAGTACTGAGGGAGTGCTGCACTGTCAGAGGGTCAGTACTGAGGGAGTGCTGCACTGTCAGAGGGTCAGTACTGAGGGAGTGCCGCACTGTCAGAGGGTCAGTACTGAGGGAGTGCTGCACTGTCAGAGGGTCAGTACTGAGGGAGTGCCGCACTGTCAGAGGGTCAGTACTGAGGGAGTGCTGCACTGTCAGAGGGTCAGTACTGAGGGAGTGCTGCACTGTCAGAGGGTCAGTCCTGAGGGAGTGCTGCACTGTCAGAGGGTGAGGTCAGTACTGAGGGAGTGTCAGAGGGTGAGGGACTGAGGGACCTGCTCCCTTACGATGATATAATAAGTGATCCAATCACATCATTTTGAAGAGCAGCAGAGCTCCCAGATCATCAAAACACATCTCCGATGATTCCACTTTCCAAAATGGTGCTTCGAAAATCTCTTCCTTCTTCCTCAACCGTGATTTCCCACCGACAGTTGTGGACAGGGCCCTCAGTGTGCGGTCCATCTCCCGCACCACTACCCTCACCCCCTCCCCAGAACAAGGTCCCCCTCGTTCTCACATTTCATCCCACCAGCCTCCGAATCCTCCGCCATTTTCGCCAACTCCAGCGTGATGCCACCACCAAACACATCTTCCCTTCACTCCCTCTGTCAGCATTCCGTAGAGACCGTTCCCTCCGAGACAATCTGGTCCACTCCTCCACCATACCCAGTACCTCTCCCATCACCCATGGCACCTTCCCATGCAATCGCGGAAGGAGTAACACCTGCCCCTTTACCTCTTCCATGCTCAACATCTCAGGCCCAAAACGCTCATTCCAGGTTAAGCAGCGTTTCACTTGCACCTCTTCCAATTTGGTCTCCTGCATTCGCTGCTCCCAATGTGGTCCCCTCTATATTGGAGAGACCAAACGCAGACTGGGTGATCGCTTTGCTGAGCATCTTCGGCCTGTGCGGATTCAGGACCCTGACCTTCCCGCTGCTTGCCATTTTAACACAAGACCCTGCTCCCATGCCCACATGTCTGTCCTTGGCCTGCTGCAATGTTCCAGTGAAGCTCAACGCAAACTAGAGGAACAACATCTCACCTTCCGGTTAGGCACGGGTCTCAACATCGAATTCAACAACTTCAGATGATCAGCTCTACCCCACCTCGACCCATTGTTCTCATCCCATTTCATTTTAACTGTCTTTTACCATTTCTTTCGTTAGTAATATATATTTAACCCACCCCCACCACCATTTTATCCACCTTTCCTTACCCTTTCTCCTCTTTGCTTCCCCCTTCCCCTCCCCCACATCTACAGTTCACCCTCGGATGTCAGTTTCTCTGCTGTTTGGCCTTTCACATATTTTGTTCTCTCTGGGGACTGCCATTCGCTCTCTTTCCCCTGGGTTTCCGTGGCCATTAGCACCCAGTTTCCCTGGGTTACTGTGGCCATTCGCTCTCTTTCCCCTGGGTTTCCGTGGCCATTAGCACCCAGTTTCCCTGGGTTACTGTGGCCATTCGCTCTCTTTCCCCTGGGTTTCCGTGGCCATTAGCACCCAGTTTCCCTGGGTTACTGTGGCCATTAGCACCCAGTTTCCCTGGGTTTCTGTGGCCATTAGCACCCGGTTTCCCTGGGTTTCTGTGGCCATTCGCTCTCTTTCCCCTGGGTTTCTGTGGCCGTTAGCACCCGGTTTCCCTGGGTTTCTGTGGCTATGACTCATCTTTCATTCTCACTCCACAGTATAAATATTCCCCACTTTCTCTGTTCACTTTGACAAAGAGTCATCGGACTCGAAACGTTCGCTCTTTTCTCTCCCTACGGAAGCTGCCAGACCTGCTAAGATTTTCCAGCATTTTCTCTTTCGTTTCAGATTCCAGCGTCCGCAGTAATTTGCTTTTATCGAAACACATCTGGTCATTATCAAATTTGCGGGATCCTGCTGTGCTCAAGTTGGCAGCCGAATTTCCTACAATTATGGCTACACTTCAAATAGATACTTCATTGAGTGGATGGGATGACCATGTACGTCAGGCACTCGGTTGTTTTAGTCCGTGTCCATTGACACTCTCTGTTCACCCCTCATTCCTCGGTAACTGTCCAAACTGCCCTGTGCCACCATTGATACTCCCGGCAGAGTCTGGCATTCAGGCCATCCACTCATTTTCCTGTTCTTGTGCACCTGGAGCAATGGCCTGTCACCCAAGAATACTTGTCACTGTACCTTGGGGCACGTGACAATAAACAAAATCAAAAACCCAATCTAAGATTTCCCCCAAAACTAAAAGAAGAGCATTCTCACCGGATAAGACGAGACCGGATTCAGCGCTGCTCGATCCCGTCTGGGCTGTCTCCTCTCCCACCATCTGGTTCCAATAGTCAGAGGACAACGAGAGAAGATTCTCCACAATCTGAGGGAATGAAGGATATGCAACAGCAGCGAAGGGATAGAGACCACCCTGACAGGGCTCAGCATCTGCTCATCAACATTTCATCAAACCCAATTAGGAGTAAAAAGTAATGTGGCCACAGCCCCAGAGGACCAGAGGCTGCTCGCCCCCATTGAGGGGGTGAGCTGACTGGTGATGGTTTGACCCGGCCTCAGGCGAGGGGCAAGCTTGAGAAGGCGGAGCCTTCATCAATAACCTCAGGTACGGGGAATCGAACCCACACTGCTGGCCTCACGCAGCATCACGGACCAGCTGTCCAGCCCACGGAGCTAAACAGGCCCCAATTAGGAGTAAAGAGATAACAAAATCTTCAAAGCACCTTCCAACCCACACACTCGACCAGGAAGGACAAGGGCAGGAGCTTCATGGGGACATCAACTCGAGGGAGGCAAACTAGTGACCGTTTTATCTGGGGTGGGGGGGGTCTGGCAGGAGCTAGGGCACAAATGAGGAAGGTAGGAACTGGAGAGCACGGATTTGAAAATACAGATTTCACTGCTTGGAAAGACAAACAGCAACTTTATCAGGTGGTCTGAAACATAAAAATTGAAAAGTAATGTTTCAACTGCACAGGGTGAGATACAGAGTAAAGCTCCCTCTACACTGTCCCCATCAAACACTCCCAGGACAGGTACAGGACGGGGTTAGATACAGAGTAAAGCTCCCTCTACACTGTCCCCATCAAACACTCCCAGGACAGGCACAGCACGGGGTTAGATACAGAGTAAAGCTCCCTCTACACTGTCCCCATCAAACACTCCCAGGACAGGTACAGCACGGGGTTAGATACAGAGTAAAGCTCCCTCTACACTTTCCCCATCAAACACTCCCAGGTCAGGTACAGCATGGGGTTAGATACAGGGTAAAGCTCGCTCTACACTGTCCCCATCAAACACTCCCAGGACGGGTACAGCACGGGATTAGATACAGAGTAAAGCTCCCTCTACACTGTCCCCACCAAACACTCCCAGGACAGGGACAGCACGGGGTTAGATACAGAGTAAAGCTCCCTCTAAACTGTCCCCATCAAACACTCCCAGGACAGGTACAGCACGGGGTTAGATACAGCGTAAAGCTCCCTCTACACTCTCCCCATCAAACACTCCCAGGACAGGTACAGCACGGGGTTAGATACAGAGTAAAGCTCCCTCTACACTGTCCCCATCAAACACTCCCAGGACAGGTACAGCACGGGGTTAGATACAGAGTAAAACTCCCTCTACACTCTCCCCATCAAACACTCCCAGGACAGGTACAGCACGAGGTTAGATACAGAGTAAAGCTCCCTCTACACTGTCCCCATCAAACACTCCCAGGACAGGTACAGCACGGGGTTAGATACAGAGTAAAGCTCCCTCTACACTGTCCCCATCGAACACTCCCAGGCCAGGTACAGCACGGGGTTAGATACAGAGTAAAGCTCCCTCTACACTGTCCCCATCAAACACTCCCAGGAGAGGTACAGAATTGCCTCCTCCAATGAATGCACAATCTATTTAAAAATAAATATTTCCACCATGTCTGGCACTAACGGATTATTGTATTGTGCTTTCTCCTCACGCTCAAATCTCATTCTATAACTTCCACACCTCTCCAGACAAAACAAAAAATGGGGAAAAGATAAGTGAGATAGGTTAAAGTCTAGGACCAGAGAGCATAGCTGCAGAATAAAGGGAGGCCAGTTTGGACCAGAGAGCGTAGCTGCAGAATTAAAGGAGGCCAATTTGAGACTGAGATGAGGAAGTATTTATTCTCTCAGAGGGTTGGGAGTTTTGGAATTTCTTGCCCGGTCCTTGTGTATATTTAAGGCTGAGATGGATTCTTATCAGTAAGGGAATCAAGGCTTATGGAGAAGGACAGGAAAAGTGTCAGATCATCCATGATTCTATAGAATGGTGGAGCAGGCTCGAGGGGCCGAATGGGATGGCACGGTAGCACAGTGGTTAGCACTGATGCCTCACAGCTCCAGAGTCCTAGGTTCGATTCCCGTCTTGGGTCACTGTCTGTCTGGAGTCTGCACGTTCTCCCCGTGTCTGCGTGAGTTTAGAACATAGAACGTACAGTGCAGAAGGAGGCCATTCGGCCCATCGAGTCTGCGCCGACCCACTTAAGCCCTCACTTCCACCCTATCCCCATAACCCCTCCTAACCTTTCTGGACACGGAGGGCAATTTAGCACGGCCAATCCACCTAACCCTCCGGGTGCTCCGGTTTCCTCCCACAAGTCCCGAAAGACGTGCTGTTAGGTGAATTGGACATTCTGAATTCTCCCTCGGTGTACCCGAACAGGCGCCGGAATGTGGCGACGAGGGGCTTTTCACAGTAACTTCATTGCAGTGTTAATGTAAACCTACTTGTGACAATAATAAAGATTATCATTAATGGCCTACCCCTATTGCTTATCGTCTTGTGAGCAATCAGTCTGCATCTTGCACGCCCTGATTTGATCCACGAGGAGGTACATGGTGACTTTCTACCAGCAGGTCTGACTGATTCAAACCCAGCCGTCACTGCCCAGTTTGTTGCACAGTCTCCATTTAGAAAGCATTCCTAACATGGGCACATTTCCCAAACACGCTGCACAGGGAGTGCGTCAAACGCTGCGTTACACTGAGCCACAGGCAGATAGCCAGCTCTGCGACTCGCCCGAAAAGCAGAAACAGAGAGATGAATTTTAAAAGCATCATTAAGAAGAGATGGAAAGAGGCAGAGCGGTTTCGGGAGGTTATTGCAGAGCTCGAGGTCCTTGGCAACTGAAGACACGGCCGTAGTGAAGCAATTAAAGTCAGGGCGATGAGCCAGAGGGCCGAGTGAGAGGAACGCCTATCTCAGGGGGGTTGTGGGCTGGAGGAGATTCGAGGGAGGGGGAAGGGAAAGAGGAATTTGAAATCAAGGATGAAGCTGTTGCTGGACAGCGTAAAGACCAAAGGTCAAAGGTCGTGAGGGGGCAGCGTCTGCAGAGAGAAAAATCAAACAATGCCAGCGATCAATAATCCTGCATCAGTTCTGACCGATCAGCAACAAAGTGGTAAATTTGTGCATGGGGGAAACTTCCAGTATTTCAACGAGTCTCCTCCAACAACACCTTCCAAACCCACCGCCACTCCCATCTAGAAGGACAAGAGCAGCAGATACCTGGGAACCCCACCACCTGGAGGTTCCCCTCCGAGTCACTCACCACCCTGACTGGGAAATATATCGGCCGTTCCTTCACTGTCGCTGGGGCAACATCCTGGAACTCCCTCCCTAACAGCACTGTGGGTGTACCTACACCTCAGGGACTGCAGCGGTTCAAGGCAGCAGCTCACCCCCACCTTCTGAAGGGCAATTAAGAATGAGCAGCAAATGCCGGCCTAACCGGAAAAGCCTCCATTACTGAATAAACTGAAAAACCCAGGATTACTAGTGTTCAGGTGACTGGGGACGTGGAATAATTAGAACAGCGCATGGATTTCATTCAATCTCTATTTATTTTCAATTCTAACTTCACTCCGACAATTTTGATTGTAAATTGGTGATTACATATCCACACCAGTGAACCAGTGCTGCTGCCAGTGAGCCACTGCAGCTGCCAGTGAGCCAGTGCAGCTGCCAGTGAGCCAGTGCAGCTGCCAGTGCTGCCGCCAGTGGGCCAGTGCTGCTGCCAGTGCAGCTGCCAGTGAGCCAGTGCTGCTGCCAGTGCTGCTGCCAGTGAACCAGTGCTGCTGCCAGTGAGCCATTGCTGCTGCCAGTGCTGATGCCAGTGAACCAGTGCTGCTGCCAGTGCAGCTGCCAGTGAGCCAGTGCTGCTGCCAGTGAACCAGTGCTGCTGCCAGTGCTGCTGCCAGTGAACCAGTGCTGCTGCCAGTGAGCCAGTGCTGCTGCCAGTGAACCAGTGCTGCTGCTGCAGGATCAACAGAACAGGGGCAGTGTGTTTCCAGAGGCAATTCCCATTATAGCGGAGACAGAACTTCAATGGAAATAGCTGACAGATTAGTTTCATTCGGGTATAACAGGGCAAACGGAACTGACGGGATGTGTGAATAGGTTGAGGTGAAGAGGGTGGGAGGAGGCCCGTGTGGAGCAGAAACACCCAGAATGAATCAGTTGCCTTTGCAATAATTGTGTGTTTGACAAGATAGAAAAACACAAACTGTCCAAAATTCACTGGCAGAAAACAAGGCGATTAACCAACTTTCTATACATCAAGGCAGATGTTCCAGCTCTCCTCACCTTCCCCAAGTTGTTTGTCCATTTCCTAACTCCAAATGAACAGATCCCATCTCGATACAAGCAGTCAGTGAGGTCCATTCACTCCCTGACTGCAATAGTCGATCCACAGTCTGTTCCTGGGAGGGAAACATACCCAAATCTCCAGGTTTGATTGCGGCCTCACTGTTGGGACATCCAGGATCATTTCCCAATGTGGAGGCGATTTACTGGAATGGGACCAGGGTGAGGGACAGTTAAACTGGAGAGAGCGGGTAGAGAAGGTCAAGAGGAAATGGTGAAGGGGAGATTTATTGGAGGCGTTTTGAGAGGGTAAACAAGGAGACGGTGTTTCCAGTGATAGGAGGGAGATTTAAATTAGTGAAAGAACCAAAGCGAACGTGAAGACTTTTATCTTTAAAAGAAATGCAGAGTCTCTGCTGCCTGAAGGACGGCGGAAGCTGATTCAATAACTTTTGAAGAAGAAAGATTCTCAGAGCTATGGGGAAAGAGGAGAGGGACTGATACTAAGCAGATAGCTTTCACAGAGCTAGCACTGGCAGGATGGGATGAATGGCCACCCCCCGTGCTGTTTCCAAGTCCTCACTCTTCCCCGTTCCACAAAATCCAAGTTCAGCTGCTTGAACCTCCCTCCAGGGCCCAGAACTATCCGGAGACTTGGGGATGTGTTTTGCAATGAGACACTCGAAGCACGCCCTTCCCCAATCACACTGTGCTACTTACAGATAGAGCCCCAAGGATTGGACACAAACCTTTGGCTGGCGTTTTGTGTCTTCAAAGACCTCCAGTGGGTTTGGGTTGGGGTTCGAGTGACCCACGATGGTTGGACCAAAGATCCTGGCAATGCTCTGTTTGTCCATTTTACATTCCGGACTCACCATCACCCTGGCAAGAGACACAGACAGACCAGCTCAGCAATTATGGCTCCCTCTGCCTCTGGACGAACCCACGCTAGACCTTGCAACCTCAGCAACTGCTTCACTGGTTCCACGAACTGACTGGAAACCTTGAGCTGGGCCCACCCCAAACACTGAACCCCCAGTGGGAGCACCGTCAATGGGGCAGCTCCCCAGAGGCACATTATACTGAGATCCTGCCTGCTTGCTGGTTAAGAATCCAATGGAACTACTGGAAATGCAAAGACGTCATCCTTAAGTCAATCAAATGGTCATTTGTCACAGTGCTGCTTCTCTGGGATCTTGCTGTGTAAAACACTGAAGTCTTTGCTACATAGAGAGTAGCAATGGAAGGGTGCTTTTCTGATTGGAGGGCTGTGACCAGTGGTGTTCCACAGGGATCAGTGCTGGGACCTTTGCTCTTTGTAGTATATATAAATGATTTGGAGGAAAATGTAACTGGTCTGATTAGTAAGTTTGCAGACGACACAAAGGTTGGTGGAATTGCGGATAGCGATGAGGACTGTCAGAGGATACAGCAGGATTTAGATTGTTTCGAGACTTGGGCGGAGAGATGGCAGATGGAGTTTAATCCGGACAAATATGAGGTAACGCATTTTGGAAGATCTAATGCAGGTAGGGAATATATAGTGAATGGTAGAACCCTCAAGAATATTGACAGTCAGAGATCCAGGAGTACAGGTCCACAGGTCATTGAAAGGGGCAACACAGGTGGAGAAGGTATTCAAGAAGGCATACGGCATGCTTGCCTTCATTGGCCGGGGCATTGAGTATAAGAATTGGCAAGTCATGTTGCAGCTGTATAGAACCTTAGTTAGGCCACACTTGGAGTATAGTGTTCAATTCTGGTCACCACACGACCAGAAGGATGTGGAGGCTTTAGAGAGGGTGCAGAAGAGATTTACCAGAATGTTGCCTGGTATGGAGGGCATTAGCTATGAGGAGCGGTTGAATAAACTTGGTTTGTTCTCACTGGAACGAAGGAGGTTGAGGGGAGGCCTGATCGAGGTCTACAAAATTATGAGGGGCATAGACAGAGTGGATAGTCAGAGGCTTTTCCCCAGGGTAGAGGGGTCAATTACTAGGGGGCATAGGTTTAAGGTGAGAGGGGCAAGGTTTAGAGTAGATGTACGAGGCAGGTTTTTTACACAGAGGGTCGTGGGTTCCTGTGCTGTACTTTTCTTTGTTCTTTGATTGGTCAAGGACAGAGAAGTTTTGCAGTTATGTAGAATGACAAATCTGCAGAACCCAACCGGGACTTGAACCTGAAACTGGGTGAGGCGTTCAGAACATTGTGAGCATTTAACCAGCTTCAGATCCGTGAATCTTACCTCTGAAGGTGGACGATGAGAAAGGCCAATGTGTCTCGGTTAGCTCGAGGCAGTCTGTGCACAGCTCGACTGAGATTCCGGACGCTCTCATCATCTGGTAGGTCTAGAGAGAGAGAAACAAATGCAAACATGGACTGGAGTTCACGCAGCAAGCAGACATGTACAGGCCTCGTTCATCATTCCTGAACCTCTGACTAACAGGAAGGAGAGAGTACAGAAAAGGTTTACCAGGATGTTGCCTGGAATGGAGGGTATTAGCTATGAGGAGAGATTGAATAAACTGGGATTGTTTTCCCTAGAGAGACGGAGGCTGAGGGGCGACCCGAGAGAAGTTTATAAATTATTCGGGGTATAGATAGGGTGAACAGTTGGAGGCTTTTTCCCAGGGCGGAAATGACAATTACAAGGGGGCACAGGTTCAAAGTGAGGGGGGAAAGGTTCAGTGGAGATGTGCGGGGGAAGTTTTTTTACACAGAGGGTGGTGGTGCCCTGGAATGCACGGCCAAGTGAGGTGTGATCAATTACACTGAGACGAGAGTCGGATGTAATCAAGGCTTTATTACACTGAGATGTGTGGCCTCCTACAGCAGCTGACGAAATGGCTGCTGTACTGGGAGCACACATATTTATACTCCGCCTACTGGGCGGAGCCAGCAGGCAGGGATCTACCCTCGTACCTGTAGTACAGGGGCCTTACCGCAAAGCACCTATATCAACATCCTATAACACAATATATATATATCAGTGGTGACTACCACATTCACCCCCTGTTTATAAAATGAGTCCGGCGGGGGTGGTGGAGAACTATATACAGAAAGTTGTGTTTTAAAAGTACAGATAATATTACAAATTCAGGCAGTCCGGTGCCGTGATCTGTCGTTGAGAGCGCCGCAGTGCTGGTGGCGACTCCAGTGGCGGCTTCGTCTTCGGTGACCCCGGGAGCGTGTCGAAATCCTCTTCATCCCCGGGTGTGAGCGCTCACTGGCCACACATGGTTGTAGGAGGGGAAGGTGGCGGCGCCCACTGGCTGCACGTGGGGGGTGCCGGGACAATAGCGGCGATTGAGCGGGCCTGGCACACTGCAGCGAAATGTCCCTTCTTGCCACAGGCCTTGCAAAGGGCGCTCCGCGCTGGGCAGCGCTGTCGGGGGTGTTTTGACTGCCCACAGAAGTAGCATTTGGGGCCCCCGGGGTTGGTTGGCTGCCGCGCGGCGCAGGCGTGGGATTGGCTGAGGGCGGTCACTGATGGGGTCCACGATGGGGCGGCCGTCTGCGGAGTCCACGATGCCCAGGGGGGGTGGGCCGCGTGGTCGGGGGCATAGGCCTGAATGTTGCGTGATGCGACCGTAAGTGAAAGCGCTAGTTTTTTGGTCGCCGCGAGGTCGAGCGTGGCCCCCTCTAAGAGGCGCTGGCGGATGTAGTCAGATCCTATGCCCGTAACAAATGCGTCTCTCGTTGGCAAATTCGAGTGTTCCGTGGCCGAAACGGCCCGACAGTCACAGTCTCTGACCCGGGGAGCAGGGCGCGCCAGAAATCTTCCACCCACTCACCGGGAAGGTGACGCCGCGTGGAGAGGAGGTGCCTGGCGTAGAGTGTGTTAGTCCGCTGAGCGTAGTTTTCCTTCAGTAGCACCATGGCCTCTGCGTAGGTCGGCGCGCCCTGGACGAGGGGAAAGACGTTGGAGCTCAGCCGCGTGTAAAGGACCTGGAGCTTCTGTGCTTCTGGAATGTCGTCTGCCGCAGACCCGATGTCCGCTTCAAAACAGGCTCGCCGATGTTCACGGTCCTGTTTGCCGTTGTCTGCTGGCGGATGCAGCTGCTGCCGATCCGGATTGACGCGGATGCAGCTGCTGGCGATCCGGATTGATGCGGATGCAGCTGCTGGCGATCCGGATTGACGCGGATGCAGCTGCTGGCGATCCGGATTGACGCGGACGCAGCTGCTGGCGATCCGGATTGACGCGGATGCAGCTGCAGACGATCCGGATTGACGCGGATGCAGCTGCAGGCGATCCGGATTGACGCGGATGCAGCTGCAGGCGATCCGGATTGACGCGGATGCAGCTGCTGGTGATCCGGATTGACGCAGATGCAGCTGCAGGCGATCCGGATTGACGCGGATGCAGCTGCTGGTGATCCGGATTGATGCGGAGATCCATCTCTGAAAAACTCAGTGTAATAAATTGATGCTCGATCAATTACACAGAGACGAGAGTAGGATGTAATCGAGGCTTTATTACACAGAGATGTGTGGCGTCCTACAGCAGCTGGTGAAATGGCTGCTGTACTGGGAGCACACATATTTATACTCCGCCTACTGGGCGGAGCCAGCAGGCAGGGATCTACCCCCGTACTTGTAGTACAGGGGCCTTACCGTAAAGCACCTATATCAACATTCTATATATACAATATATACATCAGTGGTGACTACCACAAGGTGGTTGAGCAGATATGTTAGCGCCTTTAAGACTTATCTGGATAGGCACATGAACAGACGGGGTATAGAAGGATACAGGAGGTCGGTCTGGATAGGACACGTGATAGGTGCAGGTTTGGAGGGCCGAAGGGCCTGTTCCTGTGCTGTATTGTTCTTTGTTGTTGTGTGGGACTTTTTTTAATATCACAGACCGTAGGGGCTCCTGGGAGCTCACCATCACTTTCTGAAAGAAAAGAAACGAGCCTGGACAATAATACCCACTTCACTAACCTCACCTGATTTTGACCATGGCGTTTGGGGCAAACGGCAGGTGATGTTAGCTTACCTGCATTTAGTGCCTGACTCGAGGGGCGTGAACCATGTTGGTGTGTGGCTGGAGTCCTCCACCTCGACTGGGGTCAGAGACGTCGACCGGGGTCAGAGACCTCGATCGGGGTCAGGGACCGAGACTGGTTAAGGGTTCCTTCCATAAAGATGTCACTAAATCCACTGGACATCTGAACCAAATCAGGTTTCTTTGCATATTAAACGTGACCAAATTTAAGTGGACTCCACACTGGTGGGTTATTTATCCCAGGTGTAGAGCTCTGCACATTACAGAATCCCTATAGTACAGGAGGCCACTCAGCCCATCGAGTCTGCAACAACCTCCGAAAGAGCCAAGGCCCACCCTCCCCTCGTAATCCCACATTGATCGCGGCCAGCCACTTAACCGGCACACCTTTGGACTGGTTTGTCGTCCACTGACCTCAGGTTATAATGAAAAAGTAAATCAACATTTCCCACCAGTGTTGAACAAAACTGACGTGGTGTTGTTGAGACATTCCGATCTCAGATTTTTAAACCTCGGAATAACTTTGCCAATGACCAGGGGTTTGATGGCAGCCAATGGATTAATTCATGATTTTAAAATCTTTTTCCTGTAAATTTGGAGGACCCAATTCTTTTTTTTTTCCCAATTTAGGGGCAGGACTCACGCAGACATGTGGGAGGCTGGGCAATCTCCAAATGGACAGTGAGCCGAGGCTGGAATCGAACCCGGGCTCTCAGTGCTAACCACTGCACCACGTGCTGCCTGGATTTCAGCACGGTTAAGTGGGAAACTGCCATTACGCCGGATGGTATCGGCTGAGGCGACAGTAGCCAGCACTGACATGATGGGCCACATGGCCTGGTACTGTGTGTAACTGTGAATGAAGAGACACAGGACTGGGGACAAACCCAGTTCTGCTAAATCTGCATCAAACCTTGGTTGGAGCAGACTTGGGAACATTAAATAGTTCCTCTGGGGGATCATCCGCTCTGCTGGCAGCGCACCCACGTCCGCGCGTTTCCCGACGGGGTAGGGTGACCCACAATGGGCATCCCCAGTGGCTGGGAACAGAGAATCCCGCTTCCGGCAGGGGGAGGTGGGGGGGGGGGGGGCGGAAAGCGGGGCTGGGGGGACCGAGAATGCCGTCCTCGGTCTCCATGTTAGACAGGAGATGGTTCAGATGGTGTGGAAAAGATGATTCCAAAATGGAGAGATCACAGCCTCCAGGGAAGTTTAGAAATCTAACCTGCTCATGGGGAACACGAGACGATTGAGGGGTGACCGAATCGAGGTCTTTAAAATTAGAAGAATGTTTAAAAGGCGACACGGCTGGAGATGATGTTTCGCTCGGAGGGCAGAGTTGATGAGGCGAATGGTGTTGCGTTCTTTATGTCGATATAAACACCATTCACTCAAAAGGGATTGGGTAAATATGTGGATCAATTGATTAAATTTGGGCACATGAGAATATTTATACAAAGGTGGAGAGTTGGAAAACGTCAGTAGCAGAGCTGCGCGTGTGTGATCTGCTCACTAGCAAAAGTGAAACTGAGACTGGGTCACGATACTTACCTGTGATGCCATGCTGCAATTCCTTAAAGGCATATTACAACCAATAGAAAGCTGGATTAAAAACAGGAGGGATAGAGAGATAGGAGGAGAAGGCCCATTTGGAGCAGATAGATCAGCAGAGATGCAGATGGCCTGAATGGCTTGTTCCTGTGCTGTTAATTCCATAAACACGAAGAATAAAATCCAGTCTACAGAAAGCAGAGGATGGGAGGTTGACCACCAGGATTGTCTTGAGAGAGAAGCAGCCATACCTGTCAATGCCATGAACGTTGAGTGGAGTTTAAAGGTCACCAGAGGCTCCTTCAGCTTGCGGAGAAAATCTTTCAGCAACCCACAAACCACGTGGATGTTGGTGACTCGACTGAGCAATGGGAGGCCCTTCCCACGCACATAATTCTCTTTCAGCTCCCTCACCATTCGCTCACCACCAGGGACCCGATAAATCCCAGGCTGGCAGAGAGAGAGAGACAGCGCAGTGTCAGAACAATATATCACCCACACCAAGAATCGCAGCTTACTGCACCCTGGGCCTCAGCAATACTCACAGGGAGGCCCAAACCTCCACCTCCCGTCACCCACTCGCTCTTCCCAAAGCTCTGAGCTAATAACCCCATACACAGATCCGCTGAACCCCTCACATAGCCTTAGTGTACGACACGCAAACACACACACTCAGACACACACACACACAGACACACACTCAGACACGCACACACTCAGACACGCACACACACACTCAGACACACACACACTCAGACACGCACACACACACTCAGACACACACACACACAGACACACACTCAGACACGCACACACTCAGACACGCACACACACACTCAGACACACACACACTCAGACACGCACACACACACTCAGACACACACACACTCAGACACGCACACACACAGACACGCACACACACAGACACACACAGACACAGACACAGACAGACACGCACAGACAGACACGCACTCAGACAGACACGCACTCAGACACACACGCACTCAGACACGCACGCACTCAGACACACACGCACTCAGACACGCACTCAGACACGCACTCAGACACGCACTCAGACACGCACTCAGACACGCACTCAGACACGCACTCAGACACGCACTCAGACACGCACTCAGACACGCACTCAGACACGCACTCAGACACGCACTCAGACACGCACTCAGACACGCACTCAGACACGCACTCAGACACGCACTCAGACACGCACTCAGACACGCACTCAGACACGCACTCAGACACGCACTCAGACACGCACTCAGACACGCACTCAGACACGCACTCAGACACGCACTCAGACACGCACACACTCAGACACGCACACACTCAGACACGCACACACTCAGACACGCACACACTCAGACACGCACACACTCAGACACGCACACACTCAGACACGCACACACTCAGACACGCACACACTCAGACACGCACACACTCAGACACGCACACACTCAGACACGCACACACTCAGACACGCACACACTCAGACACGCACACACTCAGACACACACACTCAGGCACGCACTCAGGCACGCACTCAGGCACGCACTCAGGCACGCACTCAGACACGCACTCAGACACGCACTCAGACACGCACTCAGACACGCACTCAGACACGCACTCAGACACGCACTCAGACACGCACTCAGACACGCACTCAGACACGCACTCAGACACGCACTCAGACACGCACTCAGACACGCACTCAGACACGCACACACACACAGACACACTCAGACACGCACACTCAGACACGCACACTCAGACACGCACACACACACTCAGACACACACACAGACACACTCAGACACGCACACACACATTCAGACACGCACACACACATTCAGACACGCACACACACATTCAGACACGCACACACTCAGACACGCACACACTCAGACACGCACACACTCAGACACGCACACACACATTCAGACACGCACACACACATTCAGACACGCACACACACATTCAGACACGCACACACATTCAGTCACGCACACACATTCAGACACGCACACCCACTCAGACACACACACACACTCAGACACACACACACACACACTCAGACACACACACACACACACTCAGACACACACACACATACACTCAGACACACACACACATACACACTCAGACACGCACACATACACACTCAGGCACACACATTCAGACACGCACACACACTCAGACACGCACACACACGCACTCAGACATGCACACACTCAGACACACATACACACACACGCACACACATTCAGACACATTCAGACACGCACATACACTGACACGTGCACACACACAGGCAGATGCACACACCCTGACACGCACACACACCCTGACACGCACACACACCCTGACACGCACACACACCCTGACACGCACACACACCCTGACACGCACACACACCCTGACACGCACACACACCCTGACACGCACACACACCCTGACACGCACACACACCCTGACACGCACACACACCCTGACACGCACACACACCCTGACACGCACACACACCCTGACACGCACACACACCCTGACACGCACACACACCCTGACACGCACACACACCCTGACACGCACACACACCCTGACACGCACACACACCCTGACACGCACACACACCCTGACACGCACACACACCCTGACACGCACACACACCCTGACACGCACACACACCCTGACACGCACACACACCCTGACACGCACACACACCCTGACACGCACACACACACCCTGACACGCACACACACACCCTGACACGCACACACACACCCTGACACGCACACACACACCCTGACACGCACACACACACCCTGACACGCACACACACACCCTGACACGCACACACACACCCTGACACGCACACACACGCACACACGCCCTGACACGCACACACGCCCTGACACGCACACACGCCCTGACACGCACACACGCCCTGACACGCACACACGCCCTGACACGCACACACGCCCTGACACGCACACACGCCCAGACACGCACACACGCCCAGACACGCACACACGCGCAGACACGCACACACGCGCAGACACGCACACACGCTCAGACACGCACACACGCTCAGACACGCACACACACTCAGACACGCACACACACTCAGACACGCACACACACTCAGACACGCACACACACTCAGACACGCACACACACTCAGACACGCACACACACTCAGACACGCACACACACTCAGACACGCACACACACTCAGACACGCACACACACTCAGACACGCACACACACTCAGACACGCACACACACTCAGACACGCACACACACTCAGACACGCACACACACTCAGACACGCACACACACTCAGACACGCACACACACTCAGACACGCACACACACTCAGACACGCACACACACTCAGACACGCACACACACTCAGACACGCACACACACTCAGACACGCACACACACTCAGACACGCACACACACTCAGACACGCACACACACTCAGACACGCACACACACTCAGACACGCACACACACTCAGACACGCACACACACTCAGACACGCACACACACTCAGACACGCACACACACTCAGACACGCACACACACTCAGACACGCACACACACTCAGACACGCACACACACTCAGACACGCACACACACTCAGACACGCACACACACTCAGACACGCACACACACTCAGACACGCACACACACTCAGACACGCACACACACTCAGACACGCACACACACTCAGACACGCACACACACTCAGACACGCACACACACTCAGACACGCACACACACTCAGACACGCACACACACTCAGACACGCACACACACTCAGACACGCACACACACTCAGACACGCACACACACTCAGACACGCACACACACTCAGACACGCACACACACTCAGACACGCACACACACTCAGACACGCACACACACTCAGACACGCACACACACTCAGACACGCACACACACTCAGACACGCACACACACTCAGACACGCACACACACTCAGACACGCACACACACTCAGACACGCACACACACTCAGACACGCACACACACTCAGACACGCACACACACTCAGACACGCACACACACTCAGACACGCACACACACTCAGACACGCACACACACTCAGACACGCACACACACTCAGACACGCACACACACTCAGACACGCACACACACTCAGACACGCACACACACTCAGACACGCACACACACTCAGACACGCACACACACTCAGACACGCACACACACTCAGACACGCACACACACTCAGACACGCACACACACTCAGACACGCACACACACTCAGACACGCACACACACTCAGACACGCACACACACTCAGACACGCACACACACTCAGACACGCACACACACTCAGACACGCACACACACTCAGACATGCACACACACTCAGACACGCACACACACTCAGACACGCACACACACTCAGACACGCACACACACTCAGACACGCACACACACTCAGACACGCACACACACTCAGACACGCACACACACTCAGACACGCACACACACTCAGACACGCACACACACTCAGACACGCACACACACTCAGACACGCACACACACTCAGACACGCACACACACTCAGACACGCACACACACTCAGACACGCACACACACTCAGACACGCACACACACTCAGACACGCACACACACTCAGACACGCACACACACTCAGACACGCACACACACTCAGACACGCACACACACTCAGACACGCACACACACTCAGACACGCACACACACTCAGACACGCACACACACATTCAGACACGCACACACACATTCAGACACACACACACACATTCAGACACACACACACATACACATACACACTCAGACACGCACACATACACACTCAGACACGCACACATACACACGCTCAGGCACACATGCTCAGACACGCACACACACTCAGACACGCACACACACTCAGACACGCACACACACTCAGACACGCACACACACTCAGACACGCACACACACTCAGACACGCACACACACTCAGACACGCACACACACTCAGACACGCACACACACTCAGACACGCACACACACTCAGACACACACACACACATACACATACACACTCAGACACGCACACATACACACTCAGGCACACACATTCAGACACACACAGACACGCACACATACTGACACGCACACACACTCAGACACGCACACACGCACTCAGACATGCACACACTCAGACACACATACACACACGCGCACACACATTCAGACACACACACACAGACACGCACACACTCACAGACACATTCAGACACGCACACACTCACAGACACATTCAGACACGCACACACATTCAGACACGCACGCACACACACGCAGACACGTGCACACAGGCAGACACGCACACACACAGACACGCACACACACAGACACGCACACACACAGACACGCACACACACAGACACGCACACACACAGACACGCACACACACAGACACGCACACACACAGACACGCACACACAGACACGCACACACAGACACGCACACACACAGACACGCACACACAGACACACACACACACAGACACACACAGACACAGACACACACAGACACGCACACACACAGACACAGACACGCACACACGCAGACACGCAGACACGCACACACGCAGACACGCACACACACAGACAGACACGCACACACACAGACACGCACACACACAGACACGCACACACACAGACACGCACACACACAGACACGCACACACACAGACACGCACACACACAGACACGCACACACACACACACTCAGACACATACACACATTCAGACACGCACACATACGCGCACACACATTCAGACACACACAGGGACACACATTCAGACACGCACACACACAGACACGCACACATATTCAGACACGCGCACACACACACATACGCGCGCACACACACAGGCACACACTCAGACACGCACACACACACTCAGACACATGCTCACCTCCTGCAAGCCTCTCTGTTCAATTTCATTGGCACAATGGATGACCAGAGATGGGATCATGGGAACAGTCAGTGGAGCAAAATCTGCAACAGTTCCCTGGAAGAGAAGGTGTGGGTTAGTAATCCGGAAACTGACCAGTCAGCACAGAGAGCAAACTCTTTGTTAAACTCCGTTACTCAGTCGGTCCCTCCCATGGGGCCAAGCCGCTGGACATTAGCCCCGCTGGTTCCTCAAGAGGCCAGAATATTGAATCATGAGGCAGCAGGTTACATCTGACACCTCAACCAACACAAACCCAGGGTCACTGGACATGGGATGGCACGGTGATTATCACTGTCTGTGTGGAGTCTGCACATCCTCCCCGTGTGTGCGTGGGTTTCCTCCGGGTGCTCCGGTTGCCTCCCACAGCCCAAAGCTGTGCAGGTTAGGTGGAGTTACAGGAATAGGGTGGGGGAGTGGGCCCAAGGTAGATTATTCTTTCAGAGAGTCAGTGCAAACTCAATGGGCAGAATGGCCTCCTTGGGCACGGTGGGAATTCTATGGTCCTGTGGTCAGGAGTGAGGCCCCATTTCCCCCCCCACCCCCAATGGCACCGACACCGATTCTCTCCCCACCCTGCTCCCGTGACTTAGACCAACGCATTTTGCTCCAATTGAACTATAGGGAGCAGAGACTACGGATCTGAAACGTCACCTGACCTCACTCCAACCTCAGCTGCTACAGCCCCTCACCCTCTCCGACGGTTCAACCTGCTCCCGACCAGCGTCCCACATTCCTCCCTTTTCCTGACCAATTACCTCGGACCTGCGCTGGCTCCTGGTTAAGCAATGCTTTGCTTTTTAAAGTTCTCAACCTTGTTTCCAAATCCCGCCAGGATCTCTCCACGAGGCATCGCCATGGTTACCCTCCAACCCTACAATCCTCAGTCTCCAACTTAGGCCTCTGGAATATCCTGGATTTCCATAGTTTCCCCGGAGCTGCTCTGGAATAAACTCCTGACCCCCTCTCCCTCTCCTCATGGTGCATCTTCAAATCTACTCCCCCCCCCCCCCCCCCCCCCCCCCCCCACCCCCCCAGTCCGAATATCTCCTGATCAGGAAGGAAATAAAAACAGAAAATGCTGGATCAACTCGGCAGGTCTGGCAGCACCTGTGGAGAGAGACGGAGTTAACGAGACAGAGTGCAGCAGGGAAATGGGAGTCCAGGCTCGGAGTTCGGGAAGTGGGGAGAGCTCTGGAAAGGGGGGGGCTCCTTTAGGTTAGCCTTTTGTTATCTTTCCACACAGAGGAATTTCAGATGTTGTATTATTTATTGTGTCCAGATTTTTCTATCTTTCTCACCCTGGAGGACTGGTCCTGACTCTATCTCAGGGAAAGGAGCTGGTTGCGGGTGTAGAATCGGGTAAGCTCTTCTCTCTCCCAAAGATTTAAAACTATACACAACTTGGTGGTGAAGTTAATACAAAATGTTTTTAAAAAAGGAAAATAAGATAAAAAGTCGTAAATTCAAACACATTAAGGACGGATGATGCGTCAAGGCTGCAGCAAGTGGGATATCCTGGATTACATTACGATCCAGGCCAAACACGGTGCCTGTGGCTGGAGGACCATTGGCCCAGTCACTGAGCTGGAGGCTGATCTGCGGACACTGAATCAGCTCAGTCATTGAGCTGGAGGCTGATCTGCGGACACTGACATCAGCTCACTCACTGAGCTGGAGACTGATCTGCGGTCACTGACATCAGCTCAGTCACTGAGCTGGAGACTGATCTGCGGACACTGAATCAGCTCAGTCACTGAGCTGGAGGCTGATCTGCGGACACTGACATCAGCTCAGTCACTGAGCTGGAGGCTGGTCTGCGGACACTGAATCAGCTCAGTCACTGAGCTGGAGGCTGATCTGCGGACACTGAATCAGCTCAGTCACTGAGCTGGAGGCTGATCTGCGGACACTGAATCAGCTCAGCCATTGAGCTGGAGGCTGATCTGCGGACTCTGACATCAGCTCACTCACTGAGCTGGAGACTGATCTGCGGACACTGAATCAGCTCAGTCACTGAGCTGGAGGCTGATCTGCGGACACTGACATCTGCTCAGTCACTGAGCTGGAGGCTGATCTGCGGACACTGAATCAGCTCAGTCACTGAGCTGGAGGCTGATCTGCGGACACTGAATCAGCTCAGTCACTGAGCTGGAGGCTGATCTGCGGACACTGAATCAGCTCAGTCACTGAGCTGGAGGCTGATCTGCGGACACTGAATCAGCTCAGTCACTGAGCTGGAGGCTGATCTGCGGACACTGAATCAGCTCAGTCACTGAGCTGGAGGCTGATCTGCGGACACTGAATCAGCTCAGTCACTGAGCTGGAGGCTGATCTGCGGACACTGAATCAGCTCAGTCACTGAGCTGGAGGCTGATCTGCGGACACTGAATCAGCACAGTCACTGAGCTGGAGGCTGATCTGCGGACACTGAATCAGCTCAGTCACTGAGCTGGAGGCTGATCTGCGGACACTGAATCAGCTCAGTCACGGAGCTGGAGGCTGATCTGCGGACACTGAATCAGCTCAGTCACTGAGCTGGAGACTGATCTGCGGACACTGAATCAGCTCAGTCACTGAGCTGGAGACTGATCTGCGGACACTGAATCAGCTCAGTCACTGAGCTGGAGGCTGATCTGCGGACACTGAATCAGCTCAGTCACTGAGCTGGAGGCTGATCTGCGGACACTGAATCAGCTCAGTCACTGAGCTGGAGACTGATCTGCGGACACTGAATCAGCTCAGTCACTGAGCTGGAGGCTGATCTGCGGACACTGAATCAGCTCAGTCATTGAGCTGGAGGCTGATCTGCGGACACTGACATCAGCTCACTCACTGAGCTGGAGACTGATCTGCGGTCACTGACATCAGCTCAGTCACTGAGCTGGAGGCTGATCTGCGGACACTGAATCAGCTCAGTCACTGAGCTGGAGGCTGATCTGCGGACACTGACATCAGCTCAGTCACTGAGCTGGAGGCTGGTCTGCGGACACTGAATCAGCTCAGTCACTGAGCTGGAGGCTGATCTGCGGACACTGAATCAGCTCAGTCACTGAGCTGGAGGCTGATCTGCGGACACTGAATCAGCTCAGTCACTGAGCTGGAGGCTGATCTGCGGACACTGAATCAGCTCAGTCACTGAGCTGGAGGCTGATCTGCGGACACTGAATCAGCTCAGCCATTGAGCTGGAGGCTGATCTGCGGACTCTGACATCAGCTCAGTCACTGAGCTGGAGACTGATCTGCGGACACTGAATCAGCTCAGTCACTGAGCTGGAGGCTGATCTGCGGACACTGAATCAGCTCAGTCACTGAGCTGGAGGCTGATCTGCGGACACTGACATCTGCTCAGTCACTGAGCTGGAGGCTGATCTGCGGACACTGACATCAGCTCAGTCACTGAGCTGGAGGCTGATCTGCGGACACTGAATCAGCTCAGTCACTGAGCTGGAGGCTGATCTGCGGACACTGAATCAGCTCAGTCACTGAGCTGGAGGCTGATCTGCGGACACTGAATCAGCTCAGCCATTGAGCTGGAGGCTGATCTGCGGACTCTGACATCAGCTCAGTCACTGAGCTGGAGACTGATCTGCGGACACTGAATCAGCTCAGTCACTGAGCTGGAGGCTGATCTGCGGACACTGACATCTGCTCAGTCACTGAGCTGGAGGCTGATCTGCGGACACTGAATCAGCTCAGTCACTGAGCTGGAGGCTGATCTGCGGACACTGAATCAGCTCAGTCACTGAGCTGGAGGCTGATCTGCGGACACTGAATCAGCTCAGTCACTGAGCTGGAGGCTGATCTGCGGACACTGAATCAGCTCAGTCACTGAGCTGGAGGCTGATCTGCGGACACTGAATCAGCTCAGTCACTGAGCTGGAGGCTGATCTGCGGACACTGAATCAGCTCAGTCACTGAGCTGGAGGCTGATCTGCGGACACTGAATCAGCTCAGTCACTGAGCTGGAGGCTGATCTGCGGACACTGAATCAGCTCAGCCATTGAGCTGGAGGCTGATCTGCGGACTCTGACATCAGCTCAGTCACTGAGCTGGAGACTGATCTGCGGACACTGAATCAGCTCAGTCACTGAGCTGGAGGCTGATCTGCGGACACTGACATCTGCTCAGTCACTGAGCTGGAGGCTGATCTGCGGACACTGACATCAGCTCAGTCACTGAGCTGGAGGCTGATCTGCGGACACTGAATCAGCTCAGTCACTGAGCTGGAGGCTGATCTGCGGACACTGAATCAGCTCAGTCACTGAGCTGGAGGCTGATCTGCGGACACTGAATCAGCTCAGCCATTGAGCTGGAGGCTGATCTGCGGACTCTGACATCAGCTCAGTCACTGAGCTGGAGACTGATCTGCGGACACTGAATCAGCTCAGTCACTGAGCTGGAGGCTGATCTGCGGACACTGACATCTGCTCAGTCACTGAGCTGGAGGCTGATCTGCGGACACTGAATCAGCTCAGTCACTGAGCTGGAGGCTGATCTGCGGACACTGAATCAGCTCAGTCACTGAGCTGGAGGCTGATCTGCGGACACTGAATCAGCTCAGTCACTGAGCTGGAGGCTGATCTGCGGACACTGAATCAGCTCAGTCACTGAGCTGGAGGCTGATCTGCGGACACTGAATCAGCTCAGTCACTGAGCTGGAGGCTGATCTGCGGACACTGAATCAGCTCAGTCACTGAGCTGGAGGCTGATCTGCGGACACTGAATCAGCTCAGCCATTGAGCTGGAGGCTGATCTGCGGACACTGAATCAGCTCAGTCACTGAGCTGGAGGCTGATCTGCGGACACTGAATCAGCACAGTCACTGAGCTGGAGGCTGATCTGCGGACACTGAATCAGCTCAGTCACTGAGCTGGAGGCTGATCTGCGGACACTGAATCAGCTCAGTCACTGAGCTGGAGGCTGATCTGCGGACACTGAATCAGCTCAGTCACGGAGCTGGAGGCTGATCTGCGGACACTGAATCAGCTCAGTCACTGAGCTGGAGACTGATCTGCGGACACTGAATCAGCTCAGTCACTGAGCTGGAGACTGATCTGCGGACACTGAATCAGCTCAGTCACTGAGCTGGAGGCTGATCTGCGGACACTGAATCCGCTCAGCCATTGAGCTGGAGACTGATCTGCGGACACTGAATCAGCTCAGTCACTGAGCTGGAGGCTGATCTGCGGACACTGAATCAGCTCAGTCACTGAGCTGGAGGCTGATCTGCGGACACTGAATCAGCTCAGTCACTGAGCTGGAGGCTGATCTGCGGACACTGAATCAGCTCAGTCACTGAGCTGGAGGCTGATCTGCGGACACTGACATCAGCTCAGTCACTGAGCTGGAGGCTGATCTGCGGACACTGAATCAGCTCAGTCACTGAGCTGGAGGCTGATCTACAGACACTGAATCAGCTCAGTCACTGAGCTGGAGGCTGATCTGCGGACACTGACATCAGCTCAGTCACTGAGCTGGAGGCTGATCTGCGGATACTGACATCAGCTCAGTCATTGAGTTGGAGGCTGATCTATGAACACGGACATCAGGGAGGGAGAGTTATCTGGCCAATTGGTTTCAGGAGTCGGTAACACCCCTTGGACAGGCCGGTGATCAGGGAGAGAGAGTGAGGCAGGTAAGGGGACTTTGTGAGGTTCTCTCACTGGTTAGAATGAGAGTGGGGCCAGAAGGTGGATGAGTTGACCTGACCATGGCACCATGGTACAGGAAGCCATTCAAGTGACAGGAGCAAACAGGAATGAAGTCGCAGCAAGGCCTGGGGAATTGATACCAGTCGCTGCCAGGGTCCAGACAGCTGTGTTGTCCGCCCAGTGCCATGGTTCGGGCCATGTGCTCGGGGCTGGAGGGGAACTTGCAGTGGGAGGATCCTGTTGCTGTGGTTCATGTAAGCCATGCCACAGGTAGAACGAGGAAAGAGGTTCTACATGGAGAGTGTGAAGAGCCAGGCGTCACATTAAAAAGCAGAATCCCAAAAGGTTACAATCTCTGGATTATTACCGGAGCTTTTTGCAAATTTGCATCAGGTGCATAAAATCAGCGAGATGAATACAAGGCTCAAAGACTGGTTGTTGAGAAGAGGGTTCTGCTGGCGGGTCACTGGAGTCTGTCCGGAGAAAGTGGGGGCTGGGACGCTGGGGCAGTCGACACCTGAATGGTGCTGAGAGCAGTGACTTGGGGAGTCACATAACTAGGAAAGTAGAGAGAGGATTTTAAACTAAACAGTTGAGGTAAAGGGTCAAATACAGAAAGATGTGGCATATCAAAGAGTAACGATATAAAAACATTGCAGCAATATCTGTAAACCAAGAGGTGGAAAGGAGAGGGGAACTTGGTGAAATTGCAATCTCTGGGGAAGCGGTCCTGAGCAAATTGATGGAGCTGCGGCCTGACAGGCCCCAGGGTCCTGATGGACTTCATCCCAGAGTCTTCAAAGAGGCGGCCAATCAGCTTGTAGAAGTGTTGGTGTTAATGTTCCAAAATTCACCCCATTCCAAAAACGTTCCATCCGACTGGAAAGTAACAAATATAACCCCTCTATTCAAGAAGGGAGGGAGGCAGAAAACAGGAAACCCTGTCCCAGGGAGTGAGACACCCGTCATGGGGAAGGTGTTCGAATCGATCATTGAGGAGGTTACAGCTGGGCACTTAGAAAAACCCTAATCGAAAAACCCTAATCGGGAAGAGACAGCGCGATTGTGTGACAGGGAAATCATGTCTAACCAATTTAATGGAGTTGATTTGAAGGAGTAACATGCCCTGTAGATAAAGGGGACCCTGTAGTTGTACTGTACTTGGATTTCCAGAAGGTATTTGATAAGGTGCCCATGATTAACATAGGAATTTCAGAGATATTGTAGTCATTATTGTGTCCTATTTTGCTCTCCTTATGAGGAAGGATGTAGTGGCATTGGAGACAGTTCAGAGGCGGTTCACCAGATTGATTGCGGGGATGTATTTTGATGTATTTTGGGCTTATACAGTGCTAAACATTTTTCTAACACAGTATGTAGATTGTCCGACCAGAGGAGGGGCAATATTGGATTTAGTACTGGGTAATGAACCAGGGCAAGTGATAGATTTGTTAGTGGGGGAGCATTTTGGAGATAGTGACCACAATTCTGTGACTTTCACTTTAGTAATGGAGAGGGATAGGTACGTGCAACAGGGCAAGGTTTACAATTGGGGTAGGGTAAATACGATGTTGTCAGACAAGAATTGAAGTGCATAAGTTGGGAACATAGGCTGTCAGGGAAGGACACAAGTGAAATGTGGAACTTGTTCAAGGAACAGGTGCTACGTGTCCTTGATATGTATGTCACTGTCAGGCAGGGAAGAGATGGTCGAGTGAGGGAACCATGGTTGACAAGAGAGGTTGAATGTCTTGTTAAGAGGAAAAAGGAGACTTGTGTAAGGCTGAGGAAACAAGGTTCAGACAGGGCATTGGAGGGATACAAGATAGCCAGGAGGGAACTGAAGAAAGGGATTAGGAGAGCTAAGAGAGGGCATGAACAATCTTTGGCGGGTAGGATCAAGGAAAACCCCAAGGCCTTTTAAACATATGTGAGAAATATGAGAATGACTAGAGCGAGGGTAGGTCCGATCAAGGACAGTAGCGGGAGATTGTGTATTGAGTCTGAAGAGATAGGAGAGGTCTTGAACGAGTACTTTTCTTCTGTATTTACAAATGAGAGGGGCGATATTGTTGGAGAGGACAGTGTGAAACAGATTGGTAAGCTCGAGGAAATACTTGTTAGGAAGGAAGATGTGTTGGGCATTTTGAAAACTTGAGGATAGACAAGTCCCCCGGGCCTGACGGGATATATCCAAGGATTCTATGGGAAGCAAGAGATGAAATTGCAGAGCCGTTGGCAATGATCTTTTCGTCCTCACTGTCAACAGGGGTGGTACCAGGGGATTGGAGAGTGGCGAATGTCGTGCCCCTGTTCAAAAAAGGGACTAGGGATAACCCTGGGAATTACAGGCCAGTTAGTCTTACTTCGGTGGTAGGCAAAGTAATGGAAAGGGTACTGAAGGATAGGATTTCTGAGCATCTGGAAAGACACTGCTTGATTAGGGATAGTCAGCACGGATTTGTGAGGGGTAGGTCTTGCCTTACAAGTCTAATTGAATTCTTTGAGGAGGTGACCAAGCATGTGGATGAAGGTAAAGCAGTGGATGTAGTGTACATGGATTTTAGTAAGGCATTTGATAAGGTTCCCCATGGTAGGCTTATGCAAAAAGTAAGGAGGCATGGGATAGTGGGAAATTTGGCCAGTTGGATAACGAACTGGCTAACCGATAGAAGTCAGAGAGTGGTGGTGGATGGTAAATATTCAGCCTGGATCCCAGTTACCAGTGGCGTACCGCAGGGATCAGTTCTGGGTCCTCTGCTGTTTGTGATTTTCATTAATGACTTGGATGAGGGAGTTGAAGGGTGGGTCAGTAAATTTGCAGACGATACGAAGATTGGTGGAGTTGTGGATAGTGAGGAGGGCTGTTGTCCGATGCAGTCAGAGTTAAACGCCTGGGTTAGTGCGTATGACTGCTGCAGTAGTGTTTTTTTAAATCCTGGTCTGCAAGGCAGCTAGGCGTTTTGGCAGCCTGATACGCAATTAAAGCATCATAAAAGTTTGGGCTGATGGTCTTTTATATGAACAGTGTTCCCTGCAGAATAGTTAAGCTCCTGAAGAAATACAGCCAGAGATAGTATGCATTGTTCTGACAGGGGTCAGGTCTCCTTTCTTACAAGCAGCCTCAAAAAATCTCTCTTCCTCAAAGTAGAGCATCCAGAATTTCTGAGTGCTAACTGGATTACCCAATTCTTTTCTTTCCAATTAAGGGGCAATTTCGGGTGGCCAATCCATCTACCCTGCACATCTTTGGGTTGTGGGGGTGAGGCCCACACAGACACGGGAGAATGTGCAAACTCCACACGGACAGTGACCTGAGGCCAGGATCGAACCTGGGACCTTGGCACCATGAGGCAGCAGTGCTAAACATTTTAGAGTCCATTAGTAAAGATGAGATCGCGGAGTACTTGGAAGTGCATGATAAAATAGGACTGAATCAGCACGGCTTTGTCAAGGGGAGGTCGTGTCTGACAAATCCGTTAGAGTTCTTTGAGGAAGTAACAAGGAAGTTACACTCCTGACTTGTACCTTGTCGATGGTGGACAAGCTATGTTATTGTGTCACTGTATGATTAGCATTGTTTCAGGGATAATTATAAGCTATTTCCTTGTGTGATGTTAAAGATATTTTAATCCCCAAGTGGGGAAATTCTCCATCTGTGGGTCGGAGGAGGTCTTCCACAGAACGTGGGAGCCATTCACTCAGTTGTTTAAAGACCTGTTTGTAGCCAACAACTGGGAGGCAAAAGAGCAGGAGGGGGTCGTCATGACACAGTGAGGAAGAATGGGGGTGGGGTGGGGGGGGGGGGGGGGGAGACATGGAACTCAACCAAGCCCAACAAGAGAAACAGGATTGGATTGGATTTGTTTATTGTCACGTGTACCGAGGTACAGTGAAAAGTATTTTTCTGCGAGCAGCTCAACAGATCATTAAATGCATGGGAAGAAAAGAAAATATATAATAGGGCAATACGGTAGCATTGTGGATAGCACAATTGCTTCACAGCTCCAGGGTCCCAGGTTCGATTCCGGCTTGGGTCACTGTCTGTGCGGAGTCTGCACATCCTCCCCGTGTCTGCGTGGGTTTCCTTCGGGTGCTCCGGTTTCCTCCCACAGTCCAAAGATGTGCAGGTTAGGTGGATTGGCCATGATAAATTGCCCTTAGTGTCCAAAATTGCCCTTAGTGTTGGGTGGGGTTACTGGGTTATGGGGATAGGGTGGAGGTGTTGACCTTGGGTAGGGTGCTCTTTCCAAGAGCCGGTGCAGACTCGATGGGCCGAATGGCCTCCTTCTGCACTGTGAATTCTATGATAATCTATTGTGGTAGTATGTATTGGGGGTCATGTGGGACTGGAAGCCCTAATGTCATTGGCTGACAGATCCCGGGTCCTGGTTGGCCGTTGACCTCATGCTCCGCCCTGAAGGCGAAGTATAAGAAGCCGGCGCCTTCCCCCGCAGGCCAGTTTACTATCGGGCTGCTGGGGAACAGACACGCTTAATAAAGCCTCATCGACTTCACTCTATTCGTCTCACGGAGTCTTTGTGCGCCACAATTTATTAAGCGTGTCTAAAAAGGACTATGGAGCTCAGGATCATTCCAGAATGCCTGAGGATCAGCCCCCACGCAGTGAATGCGGCAGCAGCCTTCAAACACTGGCAGACTTGCTTCGAGGCCTACATCACATCGACCACAGGCCGAGTCTCAGACGAACAAAAACTGCAGGTCCTGCACTCGAGGGTGAGCACGGAGATTTTCACCCTCATTGAAGACACCCGCGATTTCCAGACGGCGTTCGCAGCACTGAGAAGTCTCTACGTTCGCCCAGTTAACCAAATCTACGCTCGCTACCAGCTCGCGACGAGACGGCAAGCTCCCGGAGAATCGATGGACGAGTTCTACGCCGCGCTGCTGATTTTGGGACGAGCCTGCAGCTGCCCGTCGGTGAACGCAAACGAACATACGGACATGTTAATGCGCGATGCTTTTGTTGCAGGTATACAATCCTCCCAAATCCGCCAAAGACTTCTAGAAAAAGAGTCACTAGGACTCTCAGAGGCACGGGCCCTGGCAGCCTCGCTGGACGTAGCCGCGCGTAATACCCGCGCCTACGGCCCCGACCGCGCGGCAGGCCATTGGGCCCCGTACGTACCCGCCGCGGCAAACCCCCTACACCCCCCCCCGGACACCCCACAGGCTTGCGCAGTCCAAACGCCGAGTCGCACCGGGGGCGCCCGCTGTTATTTCTGCGGCCAGGCGAAGCACCCCCGACAACGCTGTCCGGCCCGCGCAGCCATCTGCAAAAGCTGCGGGAAAAAGGGCCACTATGCGGTGGTGTGCCGGTCCCGCGTGGTCGCCGCCGTCCCGGGAGAACAGGGAGCCCTACAGGCAGTCTATGCCTCCCAACCCCCCCCAGCACGCCATGTGCGACCCCCAGGCGCCGCCATTTTGGGTCCCGACCACCGCGGCCCCGGGAGAACTGGGAGCCCTGCACGCCGCCTACGCCCCCCAACCCCCCTCCCCGCAGCCCATGTACGACCCGCCGCCGGCGCTCCCGATTTGGGTGCCGGCCAACACTCTCCACGGAGAGGAAGGGGTTTTTCGTATCCCGAACGCCACCCTCACCCCCGTCCCGCGCCCCACGCCTGACCCGCCAGCGCCGCCGACCTGGGCCCTCGCCCCCGTCCCGCGCCCCACGCCTGACCCGACAGCGCCGCCGACCTGGGCCCTCGCCCCCGTCCCGCGCCCCACGCCTGACCCGCCGACCTGGGTCCTCGCCCCCGTCCCGCGCCCCACGCCTGACCCGCCGACCTTGGCCCTCGCCCCCGTTCCGCGCCCCACGCCTGACCCGCCGACCTGGGCCCTCACCCCCGTCCCGCGCCCCACGCCTGACCCGCCGGCAATACAACTTACCTGGACCCCGATCTCCGTCCCCGGCGAGGGACCTCCTCACGGTCCCAGCGCTCGCAGTACTGACCTGCCGGCCTTGGCCCCGAACACCGCGGTCCCCAGCGAGGGAGCTCCGCTCGGTCCTAGCGCCCGCGGCCCCGGAACTCCGCGCGGTCCTAGCGCCCCCCAGCACTCAATGTGCGACCCGCAGACGCCGCCATTTTGGGTCCCGACCACCACGAGGGGAGGAGGGGCCCCGCCATCTTGGACCGCCCCCGACCTGTACGACGCATGGGGGCGGCCATTTTGTCCACCCCCGACGCCATCTTGTGACCCCTCATCTACGGGCGAGGTATGGGGGTGGCCATTTTGTCCATCCCCGACGCCATCTTGGACGGCAACAACGGACCCCACCCCACTACTACAACCACGGCTCGCTTCGGTTACACTCGATCAGGCTCGGCCCCGGACTCTCCAGACGACGACGACAACGGTCCTAATTAACGGCCACGAGACGCCATGCCTAGTCGACTCCGGGAGCACGGAAAGTTTTATACATCCCGACACGGTAAGACGCTGTTCCTTAACTACCTACCCCAGCGCACAAAAGATTTGCCTAGCTGCAGGATCCCACTCCGTACAGATCCAGGGATTCTGCATAGTTACCCTAACGGTACAGGGGAGGGAATTCAAAAACTACAAACTTAACGTCCTTCCCCAACTCTGTGCCCCCACCTTGCTGGGCTTAGATTTTCAATGCAATCTACAGAGCCTTACGTTCAAATTCGGCGGCCCCATACCCCCACTCACTATCTGCGGCCTCGCCACCCTCAAGGTGCAACCCCCGTCCTTGTTTGCGAACCTCACCCCGGATTGCAAACCCGTCGCCACTAGGAGCAGACGGTACAGCGCCCAGGACCGGACCTTCATTCGCTCCGAAGTCCAGCGGCTACTAAAGGAGGGCATAATCCAGGCCAGCAATAGTCCCTGGAGAGCGCAGGTGGTAGTAGTGAAGACAGGGGAGAAACAAAGGATGGTCATTGACTATAGCCAGACCATCAACAGGTACACACAACTAGACGCGTACCCTCTCCCCCGCATATCCGACATGGTCAATCGGATTGCCCAGTATAAAGTCTTCTCCACCGTGGACCTCAAGTCCGCCTACCATCAGCTCCCCATCCGCCCAAGTGACCGCAAGTACACAGCCTTCGAGGCAGACGGGCGATTATACCACTTCCTAAGGGTCCCTTTTGGCGTCACAAACGGCGTCTCGGTCTTCCAACGGGAAATGGACCGAATGGTTGATCAACATGGGTTACGGGCCACGTTCCCGTACCTCGACAATGTAACCATCTGCGGCCACGATCAGCAGGACCACGACGCCAACCTCCAAAAATTCCTCCAGACTGCCAAAGCCTTGAACCTCACGTACAACGAGGACAAGTGCGTTTTTAGCACCGATCGGCTAGCCATTCTGGGCCACATAGTGCGCAATGGGATAATAGGCCCCGACCCCGAACGTATGCGCGCACTCATGGCATTTCCCCTCCCGCACTGCCCAAAAGCCCTGAAACGCTGCCTGGGGTTCTTTTCATACTACGCCCAGTGGGTCCCCCAGTACGCAGACAAGGCCCGCCCCCTAATACAGACCACGACTTTCCCGCTGTCGACAGAGGCTTGCCAGGCTTTCAGCCGCATCAAAGCGGACATCGCAAAGGCCACGATGCGCGCCATCGACGAGTCCCTCCCCTTCCAGGTCGAGAGCGACGCCTCTGACGTAGCTCTCGCGGCTACCCTTAACCAAGCGGGCAGACCCGTGGCCTTCTTCTCCCGAACCCTCCATGCCTCAGAAATCCGCCACTCCTCAGTGGAAAAGGAAGCCCAAGCCATAGTGGAGGCTGTGCGACATTGGAGGCATTACCTGGCCGGCAGGAGATTCACTCTCCTCACTGACCAACGGTCGGTAGCCTTCATGTTCGATAATGCACAGCGGGGCAAGATCAAGAACGACAAGATCTTGCGGTGGAGGATCGAACTCTCCACCTTCAACTATGAGATCTTGTACCGGCCCGGAAAGCTGAACGAGCCGTCTGATGCCCTATCCCGCGGGACATGTGCCAACGCACAAATTGACCGCCTCCAAGCCCTCCACGAGGACCTCTGCCACCCGGGGGTCACTCGGTTTTACCACTTCATCAAGTCCCGCAATCTCCCATACTCCTTAGAGGAGGTCCGTACAGTCACAAGAGACTGCCACATCTGCGCAGAATGCAAACCGCATTTTTTCAGGCCAGATGGAGCGCACCTGATTAAGGCTTCCCGTCCCTTTGAACGCCTCAGTCTCGATTTCAAAGGGCCCCTCCCCTCCACCGACCGCAACGCGTATTTCCTTAATGTAGTGGACGAATACTCCCGCTTCCCTTTTGCCATTCCCTGCTCCGACATGACCGCGGCCACAGTCATTAAAGCCCTGAACAGCATATTCACACTGTTCGGTTATCCCGCATACGTCCACAGCGACAGGGGGTCCTCCTTCATGAGTGACGAGCTGCGCCAGTTCCTGCTCAGCAAGGGTATAGCTTCAAGCAGGACGACCAGCTACAACCCCCGGGGGAACGGGCAAGTAGAAAGGGAGAACGGCACGGTCTGGAAGGCCGTCCTACTGGCCCTACGGTCCAGGGATCTCCCAGTTTCACGGTGGCAGGAGGTCCTCCCGGACGCTCTCCATTCCATCCGGTCGCTATTATGTACGAGCACTAATCAAACGCCTCACGAGCGTCTCCTTGTCTTCCCTAGGAGGTCCTCCTCTGGAACGTCGCTGCCGACCTGGCTGGCGGCCCCAGGACCCATCCTGCTCCGAAAGCACGTGCGGGCACATAAGGCGGACCCGTTGGTCGAAAGGGTTCACCTCCTCCACGCAAACCCCCAGTACGCCTACGTGGAGTACCCCGACGGCCGACAGGACACGGTCTCCCTGCGGGATCTGGCGCCCGCCGGCACCACGCACACCCCCCCGGCACCATCAACCCAACCGCCCCCCTTCCTGCCACCGCCGCACCCCGCGACCGCCCCCTTCCCAGGAGGATCAGTCCCCCTCCCCTTTGCACCAACAGCTAAAACCGTGCGGTTCCCGGAGGCGACAATGCTGGTACAAGCACTACCACCACCGCCGGGGCCGAGGCGATCGACACGGACGACCAGACCGCCCGACCGACTAGTGGCGTCGATGTAAAACAAAGATGGACTGTCCAATGAACATTTTGTTTTCCTATATCCTCTGTAAATAGTTGTAACAGGACGATACTGTCCAATACGGTACTACCATGTAACTGTTCTCTCCTCCCAGGACCAGTACTGTAAACCCTTACCACCATACGAAGCATCACCCCGCCGGGTTCATTTTTGACAAGGGGTGAATGTGGTAGTATGTATTGGGGGTCATGTGGGACTGGAAGCCCTAATGTCATTGGCTGACAGATCCCGGGTCCTGGTTGGCCGTTGACCTCATACTCCGCCCTGAAGGCGAAGTATAAGAAGCCGGTGCCTTCCCCCGCAGGCCAGTTTACTATCGGGCTGCTGGGGAACAGACACGCTTAATAAAACCTCATCGACTTCACTCTATTTGTCTCATGGAGTCTTTGTGCGCCACATCTATGAAACTCTGAAGTGTAGAGGGACCTGGGTGTTCTAGTGCAGGAGTCAAAGTTAGTGTGCCGGTACGGCAAGTCATTAATATTATGGAATATTATCCTTTGTAAAAAGAGGAGATGCTAATGTCCAGTTACACAGGGCCGCCTGGTCTGGTTTCCACTGGAGCTCAGACGAGTGAGGGGTGATTGATTGAAGTTGAAAAGATTCTGAACGGTGGCAACAAGGTGGACGTAGAAAGAATGGCGAGTCTTTTGGACGAGTCGAGAACCAGGGGGACGGTTTGTAAATTAGAGGTGGCCCTTTGCCCTTTGTGAATAGAGGAGCAGAAATGTTCGGAGGTTTCTGTGACTTTAGAACTCTGCCTCAGGTGGTGGTGGAGGTCAGGGGTCAGTGAATATTTTTAAGGTGGAGGTAGATTGATTTTTGTTGGGCAAAGGAATCAAAGGCGGGTGTTAACGGTCTACTTCTCCTATTGCATCTGTGCGTACGAGTCCGTGTGACTATTCACCAACAGACTTGAAACGCTCACTCAGTGACTCTCTGCACAGATGCGCTGGGTTTATCCAGCATTTTTATGATTCAGATCTCCAGTATTTTGCTTTGATCCCGGGTTAGATTGTTTGAAATGGTCCATTCAATGTATTAGAGACATTTTTTGAAGTTAACCAGGCTACAGAAACAGTAAGAAGTCTTACAACACCAGGTTAAAGTCCAACAGGTTTCTCTGAAATCACTAGCTTTTGGAGTGTAGCTCCTTCCTCAATGCTACAGAAATGTACATAGATACCTAGATACATAGAGGATGGGAACAGGAGGAGGCCTTTCGGCCCTTCGAGCCGGCTCCGCCATTCATCACCATCATGGCTGATCATCCAACTCAATAGCCTAATCCTGCTTTCTCCCCATAGCCTTTGATCCCATTCTCCCCAAGTGCTATATCCAGCCGCCTCTTGAATATATTCAGGGTTTTAGCATCAACTACTTCCTGTGGGAATGAATTCCACAGGCTCACCGCTCTTTGTGTGAAGAAATGTCTCCTTATCTCTGTCCGAAATGGTTTACCCCGAATCCTCAGACTGTGACCCCTGGTTCTGGACACACCCATCATTGGGAACATCTTCCCTGTCTAGTTGTTGATGCCCGAGAGAGCCTGCAAGGGGGAAACTGTTCCCGGTGTCCATACCTGACCATTTTTCACCGAGGTCACAGTGAAATTGGGGGCGCAGATTGGCGGGCAGCGATCTTTGCAGTCTGGATGGGTCACCACGTTACAGCGACGACACTTTAAAGCCATCCTCCCGAATCTGATCCGTTTCCCACAGGGAACGCACACCTCCGGCATAATGATCTGAGGGACAAGAAAAGGCAACTTCAAACAACACACGACCTGCAGCTCACTGACCGAGGCAAAGGAAAGACCCAATTAAAACTGGCAACTGGCACTGTGGTGTGGGAGACACCAGGGGGCAGTATTTCACACGGCCCTATCCGGCCCCTCCACCCCCCCCCCCCCCCCCCCCGCCGGCCCCTCCCCCGCCGGCCCCTCCACCCTCCCCCCGCCGGCCCCTCCACCCTCCCCCCGCCGGCCCCTCCTCCGCCGGCCCCTCCTCCGCCATTTGATAATATCCTGACTGATCTGACTGTGATCCGAGCTCCACATTATCCCTTCCCGGTTTCCCATGTCTGGGATGTTATTTGCATCCCCGGTGGTGACCTGCCATTTCCTTATTCTCCATTATTAATTCTCCATCTTTACTCTCTGCTGGGCTATCACTCGCTTTACTAATTTCCTCTTTAAATAGCTGTAGAAATTCTTACCAGCTCTCTTTAAATTTGTAGCTAGCCTTTTCTCGGTCTCTAATTTCCCCCGATGTTATTAATATTTTAGATCTTTTTTGCTATTCTTTATATTCTGTCCAACCATTTGATCTGCCATTAATCTTTGGAAAATTCTGCATTTTTGTTTAAATTTTAGATTGTTTTTAACTTCTTTTGTTGGGTGGAGATGGCGTGTCTGACACATGAAAATGTTTCAATAAAAAACATTGTCGTAAATTCCCCAAAACTTCAATAGATACCGGCCCACCTTATCTGTGATAAGCCCCTCATCCCAGGGACTAGTTGAGTGAATGTTCTCTGAACTGCTTCCAACACTATTATATACTCTTTCAAATAACAAGTTCAAAACTTTACTCCGTATTCCAGATGTGGCCTCACCAAGGTCCAGCACAGCTGCAGGAAATCCCACCCCTGATGCACAGTAACGGTCGTGTTCCCCACCATTTATAAACCGGAAATCAGAGTGAGAAACAGCTTTGATCACGGGCGGGTAGTGAGCGGGGAAATTGGAGCAGTTTAAATAACCCCCTTGTCCGTAACACCCTCCTACAAACGTAATCGGAACTTGTGCTGGGCCGCAGATACCGTTTGGAAATGCAAGTACGCAAGCTCCTCTTTATCTGCCCTGCTGGCTCCTTCCTCAAAATTCAGATTCACTCAGCACAATATCCCCTTTCACCGGCAATGTTGATTATGCCTCATCACATCGTGACCAGAACCTTACATTTTCCCTGTGACAGATGTTAAACTCACAGGCCCTTAATTTCCGGATTTCTGTCCCTCTCGATTCGTGAAGAAACACATTACACGAGCTTGTCTCTTTCCTAATCGGCCAATTAAGAGTGTGTGTCCTTTTACCGTTTTAGAGACAAAGATATGTGGTCTGGCTTGGGCTGTGTTCCCTGGGGTTGTGAATGGATCTGGAGACGGTGCTTCCGGAAACTCTGGGTCAGTCACCAGGGTCAGCTGGTTTCCCACAATGCAGTCCTCTGGGATCTGCTCTGTAACAGAAGGGACACAAAAGTCATCGCGCTTCCCTCAATATTGTCACAGTGCAAATCTCGGCACAAACGATACAGGTCACAGGTCATTCCTGTGGACGACCAAACCTCTGGATCTTTCTTTGCAGTCAGCGAAACATTTTTAACATCAGTTCCTGGGAGCTGGGCGGAGTGTCTCAGATTACAAAGTAAAGTTTTGCCTGCAAGTTGTGATTGCAAAAAGAAATAATGTCCCAAATGTCATTGCTATTCATGTTGTGAGCTGAAAAGCACAGGCGGGATTCTCTGATCCTGGGGCTAAGTGTCCCGCCCGGTCAGACCCGCCCGGCCAGACCCGCCCGGCCAGACCCGCCCGGCCAGACCCGCCCGGCCAGACCCGCCCGGCCAGACCACATGTGAACGCCACCAGCGGGATTTGGCCGAACTTGGCGGCCACTCGGCCCATCCCACGCGTAGAATCGCGGTGTAGATCCCCGACCAGCGGCGTGCCAACACCAACGGTGACGATTCTCCGGTCACCGGGGAATGGGTGGACCGGCGTCGCGTGAATCACGTAACCCCCCCCCCCCCGGGGACCCCCTCGGCCGGCCCGGGGTCAGAGAATCCCGCCCCACATTTCTGTTTCAGGTCAACCTATTCTGAAGTGGGGAGGTGGTGGTGGGAATTGAAGATAAAATAAACATCCTGTGGGGCTTTTGAAAGTACATCCTCCAATGGCGATCAGAGGTATGACCGGGAGCGGTGCGGGAGGGAGTCCCAGAGTCGGCGAGGGGCCGGAGGGAGTCCCAGAGTCGGCGAGGGGCCGGAGGGGGTCCCAGAGTCGGCGAGGGGCCGGAGGGGGTCCCAGAGTCGGCGAGGGGCCGGAGGGGGTCCCAGAGTCGGCGAGGGGCCGGAGGGGGTCCCAGAGTCGGCGAGGGGCCGGAGGGGGTCCCAGAGTCGGCGAGGGGCCGGAGGGGGTCCCAGAGTCGGCGAGGGGCCGGAGGGGGTCCCAGAGTCGGCGAGGGGCCGGAGGGGGTCCCAGAGTCGGCGAGGGGCCGGAGGGGGTCCCAGAGTCGGCGAGGGGCCGGAGGGGGTCCCAGAGTCGGTGAGGGGCCGGAGGGGGTCCCAGAGTCGGCGAGGGGCCGGAGGGGGTCCCAGAGTCGGCGAGGGGCCGGAGGGAGTCCCAGAGTCAGCGAGGGGCCGGAGGGGGTCCCAGAGTTGGCGAGGGGCCAGAGGGGGTCCCAGAGTCAGCGAGGGGCCGGAGGGGATTAGAGTCGGCGAGGGGCCAGAGGGGGTCCCAGAGTCAGCGAGGGGCCGGAGGGGGTTCCAGAGTTGGCGAGGGGCCGGAGGGGGTTCCAGAGTCGGCGAGGGGCCGGAGCCGGTTCCAGAGTTGGCGAGGGGCCGGAGCCGGTTCCAGAGTCAGCGAGGGGCCGGAGGGGGTTCCAGAGTCAGCGAGGGGTCGGAGGGGGTTACAGAGTCGGCGAGGGGCCGGAGCCGGTTCCAGAGTCGGCGAGGGGCCGGAGCCAGAGTCGGCGAGGGGCCGGTGCCGGTTCCAGAGTCGGCGAGGGGCCGGAGCCGGTTCCAGAGTCAGCGAGGGGCCGGAGCCGGTTCCAGAGTCAGCGAGGGGCCGGAGCCGGTTCCAGAGTCGGCGAGGGGCCGGAGGGGGTTACAGAGTCGGTGAGGGGCCGGAGCCGGTTCCAGAGTCGGCGAGGGGCCGGAGGGGGTTCCAGAGTTGGCGAGGGGCCGGAGGGGGTTCCAGAGTCGGCGAGGGGCCGGAGCCGGTTCCAGAGTCGGCGAGGGGCCGGAGGGGGTTCCAGAGTTGGCGAGGAGCCGGAGGGGGTTCCAGAGTCGGCGAGGGGCCGGAGCCGGTTCCAGAGTTGGCGAGGGGCCGGAGCCGGTTCCAGAGTCAGCGAGGGGCCGGAGGGGGTTCCAGAGTCAGCGAGGGGTCGGAGGGGGTTACAGAGTCGGCGAGGGGCCGGAGGGGGTTACAGAGTCGGCGAGGGGCCGGAGCCGGTTCCAGAGTCAGCGAGGGGCCGGAGGGGGTTACAGAGTCAGCGAGGGGCCGGAGGGGGTTACAGAGTCAGCGAGGGGCCGGAGGGGTTCCAGAGTCAGAGAGGGGCCGGAGGGGGTTCCAGAGGCGGCTGAGGGATCGGTGGGGGTTCCAGAGTCAACGAGGGACTGGAGGGGGTTACAGAGGCAGCAAGGTGCTGGAAGGGGTACCAGAGCCAGCGAGGGGTCGGAGGGGGTTCCAGAGGCAGTTAAGGGCTTTGGGGCTGGAGGAGATTTCAGGGAAAGGAGGGGAGGTTGTGGAAGGAGTTGTAAGTAAGCTGTGAAGTTGAGGTGTTGCTGGACCAGAGGTCAGTGCAGTTCAGGAAGCACAGGGAGGTGGGTGAGTCCTGCCATACCCCCTCTGACCCACAAACCTGCCAACCAGGGATGTTGCTTGTTGCAGTCAGCACGCCGTAGGCGGACGAGCTCCCTCGGGGAGTCTGAGCGAATCGCACACTCACCTCCTGTATCGCTGTCCTGGAATCAACAGAAAAACAGATGATACTTGCATTTCTATAGCACCTTCCAGCATTTCCAAAGTGTTTACAGCCAACTAAAGGCGTTGGCAGAGTGGTCACTCGACCAGTGAGCCAGAAGTCCAGGGTCATGGTCAGGGGACCGGTGTTTGAATCCCACCACGGCAGGCGATGGGATTAAACTCAATCTGCAATCGTCAATTGTTGTACAAACCCATCTGGGTCACGAACGTCCTTTAGGGAAGGAAATCTGCCGCCCTTACCCGGTCTGGCCTACACGTGACTCCAGACCCACAGCAATGTGGTGACTTTGAAATGACCGAGCGAGACGTTCAGTTGTATTAAACCGCGACGGAAACACAAAAAAGGAATGAAAGCGGACGGAACACCCGGCATCGAGTGGATTGGCTACGCTGAACTGCCCTTAGTGTCCAGGGGTGCGTTGGGTAGGTTTAAGGGATTGTCAAAATAGGGCAGACAAGTGAGCTTGGGTGGCGTGCTCTACCACAGAGTCGGTGCAGACTTGATGGGCCGATTGGCCTCCTTATGCACTGTACGGATTCTGTGATTCTATGTCACAAAACATATTATTTTTGAACCATCAGATGGATAATGAGAGACTTCAAACATAGACACAGGTGGAAGACTAAATTCAATGCAGAGAGTGTGAAGCAAAACATTTTTGGTTGTAATAACATGGGAGACAGTTTAAAAAGAACAAAGAGTGCGATAATGGCCACTACAGGCATCTGCATATTAGGAACAGTCAATATGCCCAAACATCGGACACAACAAGCTCTTAAGATGGCCGCCATAAATCATCTGATCAGACACTGAATTCTCCAGCAAATACCCAACTAAATGTGAACATAGACGAGGTTCTCGCAAACACCTGTGGAATTCTCATCTCATTGCTTAAGGATGGGCCAACACCTAAAGACCATCGAGTTGTCAGACTGCCTGTCTCTACATTTAATACTTGACAAATGGGATCAAAACCTACCAACCTTCTTTGAATCCTGGTGTCCCCCTCCATCCAAAGTAGACTCAGGTGTCGGAGGTGTTAACCCAACAGTCATGTGCTTAATTCTGGTTTCAAGGAATGCGACTTCATTATCCCCAGACCCGGCCGACCCCAGGCCCGGCCGACCCCAGGCCCGGCCGACCCCAGTCACCCCAGGCCCGGCTGACCCCAGTCATCCCAGGCCCGGCCGACCCCAGGCCCGGCCGACCCCAGTCACCCCAGGCCCGGCCGACCCCAGGCCCGGCCGACCCCAGGCCCGGCCGACCCCAGTCACCCCAGGCCCGGCCGACCCCAGGCCCGGCCGACCCCAGGCCCGGCCGACCCCAGTCACCCCAGGCCCGGCCGACCCCAGGCCCGGCCGACCCCAGGCCCGGCCGACCCCAGTCACCCCAGGCCCGGCCGACCCCAGGCCCGGCCGACCCCAGGCCCGGCCGACCCCAGTCACCCCAGGCCCGGCCGACCCCAGGCCCGGCCGACCCCAGGCCCGGCCGACCCCAGGCCCGGCCGACCCCAGTCACACCAGGCCCGGCCGACCCCAGGCCCGGCCGACCCCAGGCCCGGCCGACCCCAGTCACCCCAGGCCCGGCCGACCCCAGTCACCCCAGGCCCGGCCGACCCCAGGCCCGGCCGACCCCAGTCATCCCAGACCCGGCCGACCCCAGGCCCAGCCGACCCCAGTCATCCCAGGCCCGGCCGACCCCAGTCAACCCAGGCCCGGCCGACCCCAGGCCCGGCCGACCCCAGTCATCCCAGGCCCGGCCGACCCCAGGCCCGGCCGACCCCAGTCACCCCAGACCCGGCCGACCCCAGGCCCGGCCGACCCCAGTCCCGGCCGACCCCAGTCACCCCAGGCCCGGCCGACCCCAGGCCCGGCCGACCCCAGTCACCCCAGGCCCAGCCGACCCCAGGCCCGGCCGACCCCAGGCCCGGCCGACCCCAGTCAACCCAGGCCCGGCCGACCCCAGTCCCGGCCGACCCCAGACCCGACCGATCCGTCAGAACCAGTCATCAGACAGTCTGAGAACAAGACTTAAACTAGCTGCAAATCATCCAACAACCAAAGTATTTAATCTATTCCAGTTTCAAAGTTTCCCCCGAGAAGCCACAGAGCTGCCATGTGCAAGACCAGAAACTGCAAATTACAGATGGAATTAACAGTAATCTGTAATAATCGGAATGGTGTGCTATTGTGGTAAATCAGGATAGTTAAAAGTCTGACAACACCAGGTTAAAGTCCAACAGGTTTGTTTCGATGTCACTAGCTTTCGGAGCGCTGCTCCTTCCTCAGGTGAATGAAGAGGTCTGTTCCAGAAACATATATATAGACAAATTCAAAGATGCCAGACAATGCTTGGAATACGAGCATTAGCAGGTGATTAAATCTTTACAGACCCAGAGATGGGGTAACCCCAGGTTAAAGAGGTGTGAATTGTGTCAAGCCAGGACAGTTGGTGGGATTTCCCAGGCCAGGTGGTGGGGGCCTCCAGTTCAATGGTGAATCCAGCTCTGGGTACCAGACTCCAGGAACTGGGCAGAAGGCACTGGAGAGGGTGCAGCAAAGATTTAGTAGAAGGAAGTCCCTCGTCCCTGAAACCAGGTTCTGAGAATAACTTGGAGAACAAAGAAAATTACAGCACGGGAACAGGCCCTTCGGCCCGCCCAGCCTGTGCCGATCCAGATCCTTTATCTAAACCGGTCACCTATTTTCCAAGGATCTACTTCCCTCTGTTCCCCGCCCGTTCATATATCTGTCCAGATGCATCTTAAATGATGCTATCGTGCCCGCCTCTACTACCTCCGCTGGCAAAGCGTTCCAGGCACCCGCCACCCTCTGCGTAAAAAACTTTCCACGTACATCTCCCTTAAACTTTCCCCTCTCACCTTGAAATCGTGACCCCTTGTAATTGACACCCCCACTCTTGGAAAAAGCTTGTTGCTATCCACCCTGTCCATACCTCTCATAATTCTGTAGACCTCAATCAGGTTCCCCCTCAACCTCCGTCTTTCCAACGAAAACAATCCTAATCTACTCAACCTTTCTTCATAGCTAGCACCCTCCATACCAGGCAACATCCTGGTGAACCTCCTCTGCACCCTCTCTAAAGCATCCACATCCTTCTGGTAATGTGGCGACCAGAACTGCACGCAGTATTCCAAATGTGGCCTAACCAAAGTCCTATACAACTGTAACATGACCTGCCGACTCTTGTACTCAAAACCCCGTCCGATCAAGACAAGCATGCTGTATGCCTTCTTGACCACTCTATCGACCTGCGTTGCCACCTTCAGGGTACAATGGACCTGAACTCCCAGATCTCTCTGGACACCAATTTTCCCCAGGACTCTTCCATTGACCGTATAGTCCGCTCTTGAATTAGATCTTCCAAAATGCATCACCTCGCATTTGCCTGGATTGAACTCCATCTGCCATTTCTCTGCCCAACTCTCCAATCTATCTATATTTTGCTGTATTCTCTGACAACCCTCCTCACTATCTGCAACTCCACCAATCTTAGTATCATCTGCAACCTTGCTAATCAAACCACCTATACCTTCGTCCAGATCATTTATGTATATCACCAACAACAGTGGTCCGAGCACGGATCCCTGTGGAACACCACTAGTCACCTTTCTCCATTTTGAGACACTCCCTTCCACCACTACTCTGTCTCCTGTTGCCCAGCCAGTTCTTTATCCATCTAGCTAGTACACCCTGAACCCCATACGACTTCACTTTTTCCATCAACCTGCCATGGGAAACTTTATCAAACGCCTTACTGAAGTCCATGTATATGACATCTACAGCCCTTCCCTCATCAATTAACTTTGTCACTTCCTCAAAGCATTCTATTAGGTTTGTAAGACATGACCTTCCCTGCACAAAATCATGCTGCTGATCACTGATAAGTCTATTTTCTTCCAAATGTGAATAGATCCTACCCCTCAGTATCTTCTCCAACAGTTTGCCTACCACTGACGTCAAGCTCACAGGTCTATAATTCCCTGGATTATCCCTGCTACCCTTCTTAAACAAAGGGACAACATTAGCAATTCTCCAGTCCTCCGGGACCTCACCCATGCTCAAGGATGCTGCAAAGATATCTGTTAAGGCCCCAGCTATTTTGTCCCTCGCTTCCCTCAGAAACCTGGGATAGATCCCACCTGGACCTGGGGACTTGTCCACCTTAATGCCTTTTAGAATACCCAAAACTTCCCCCTTCATGATGCCGACTTGACCTAGAGTATTTAAACATCCATCCTGAGCCTCAACATCCGTCATGTCCCTCTCCTTGGTGAATACCGATGCAAAGTACTCAGAAAGAATCTCACCCATTTCCTCTGACTCCACGCATAAATTCCCTCTTTTGTCTTTGAGTGGGCCAATCCTTTCTCTCGTTACCCTCTTGCTCCTTATATACGAATAAAAGGCTTTGGGATTTTCCTTAACCCTGTTAGCCAAAGATATTTCATGACCCCTTTTAGCCCTCTTTATTGCGCGTTTGAGATTTGTCCTACTTTCCAGATATTCCTCCAAAGCTTCATCAGATTTAAGCTTCATGCTTATCATACATAAGCATGATCTTATGTATGCTTCCTTTTTCATCTTAGCTAGTCTCACAATTCCACCCGTCATCCATGGTTCCCTAATCTTGCCATCTCTATCCCTCATTTTCACAGGGACATGTCTGTCCTGCACTCTAATCAACCTTTCCTTAAAAGACTCCCACATTTCAAATGTGGATTTACCCTTAAACAGCTGCTCCCAATCCACATTCCCTAGCTCCTGCCGAATTTTGTTATACTTGGCCTTTCCCCAATTTAGCACTCTTTCTTCAGGACCACTCTCGTCTTTGTCCATGAGTATTCTAAAACTTACGGAATTGTGATCGCTATTCCCAAAGTAATCACCGACTGAAACTTCAACCACCTGGCCGGGATCATTCCCCAATACCAGGTCCAGTATGGCCCCTTCCCGAGTTGGACTATTTACATACTGCTCTAAAAAATTCTCCTGGATGTTCCTTACAAATTCTGCTCCATCTACGCCTCCAACACTACATGAGTCCCATTCAATGTTGGGGAAGATAAAATCTCCCATCACGACCACCTTATTGCTCCTACATTTTTCCATAATCTGTCTACATATTTGTACCTCTACTTCATGCTCGCTTTTGGGAGGCCTGTAGTAAAGTCCCAACAATGTTACTGCACCCTTCCTATTTCTTAGCTCCACCCATATTGCCTCAGTGCTCGAATCCTCCATCGTGCCCTCCTTAATCATAGCTGTGATATCATCTCTGACCAGTAATCCAACTCCTCCACCCCTTTTACCTCCCTCTCTATCCCTCCTGAAGCATCTATACCCTGGGATATTTAGTTGCCAGTCTTGCCCTTCCCTCAACCAAGTCTCCGTAATACCAATAACATCATATTCCCAGGTACTAATCCAAGCCCTAAGTCCATCTGCCCTACCTGCGACACTTCTCGCATTGAAACAAATGCACCTCAGACCACCTGTCCTTTTGGGTTCATCATCTCTTCCCTGCCTACTCTTCCCCTTAGTCACATTGAGTTTATTATCTCGTACCTTACTGGCTTTAGTTGCCTCTTTACTGACCTCTAACTTCCTAATCTGGTTCCCATCCCCCTGCCACATTAGTTTAAAACCTCCCCAACAGTGTTAGCAAAAGCACCCGCTAGGACATTGGTTCCAGTCCTGCCCAGGTGTAGACCATCCGATTTGTAATGGTCCCACCGCCCCCAGAACCGATTCCAATGTCCCAAAAATCTGAATCCCTCTCGCCTGCACCATCTCTAAAGCCACGTATTCATTCTGACTATTCTTGAATTTCTACTCTGACTGTCTCGTTGCACTGGTAGCAGTCCTGAGATTACTACCTTTGAGGTCCTACTTGTTAAACTTACCTCCTAACTCAAAGCCCACCAGCCTCCTTTGTATTCTGGTGTCCCACTCCATCTAAAGTAGACTCGGGTGTCGGAGGTGTCAACCCAAAAGTCATGTGCTTAATTCTGGTTTCAAGGAATGCAACTTGACCCGACACCAGACCCGGCCGTCCCCAGGCCCCTGGCCACTGCCTCCACCGCAAATCTGAAGGCCACCTCTCCGGCAGCTGTGTCCCCGCCACTCTCCTCGCGCTCTTTCACTGAGTCTCCGCTGCTCTCCTCGCGCTCTTTAACTGTGTCCCCACCGCTCTCCACGCGCTCTTTTATCCTGTGCCCCCGCTGCTCTCCTCACGCTTTTATCCTGTGTCCCCGCTGCTCTCCTCACGCTTTTATCCTGTGTCCCCGCTGCTCTACTCGCGCTATTTCACTGTGTCCCCGCCGCTCTACTCCCGCTCTTCTATCCTGTGTCCCCGTCGCTCTCCTCGCTCTCTTTCACTGTGTCCCCGCCGCTCTCGTCGCGCTCTTTCACTGTGTCCCCGCCGCTCTCCTCGCTCTCTTTCACTGTGTCCCCGCCGCTCTCCTTCACTGTGTCCCCGTCGTTCTCCTCGCTCTCTTTCACTGTGTCCCCGCCGCTCTCGTCGCGCTCTTTCACTGTGTCCCCGCAGCTCTCCTCGTGCTCCTTCTTTGTGTCCCCGTCGCTCACCTCGCTCTCTTTCACTGTGTCCCCGCCGATCTCGTCGCGCTCTTTCACTGTGTCCCCGCCGCTCTCCTCGCTCTCTTTCACTGTGTCCCCCCCCCGCTCTGCTCGCGCTCTTTCACGGTGTCCCCGCCGCTCTCCTCGCGCTCTCTCACTGCGTCCCCACCGCTCTCCTTGCGCTCTTTCATTGTGTCTCCGCCGCTCTCCTCGCGCTCTTTTATCCTGTGTCCCCGCCGCTCTCCTCACTCTCTTTCTCGGTGTCCCCGCTGCTCTCCTCGCTCTCTTTCTCGGTGTCCCCGCCGCTCTCTTCGCGCTCTTTTATCCTGTGTCACCGCCGCTCTCCTCACACTCTTTCACTGTCTCCGCCGCTCTCCTCGCGCTCTTTCACTGTGTCTCCGCCGCTCTCCTCGAGCTCTTTCACTGTGTCCCCGGCGTTCTTTCACTGTGTCCCCGCCGCTCTCCTCGCGCTCTTTCACCGTGTCCCCGCCGCTCTCTTGGCGCACTTTCACTGCATCCCCGCCGCTCTCCTCGCGCTCTTTCACTGCGTCCCCACCGCTCTCCTCGCGCTCTTTCACTGCGTCCCCACCGCTCTCCTCGCGCTCTTTCACTCTGTCCCCGCCGCTCTCCTCGCACTCTTTCACTGCGTCCCCACCGCTCTCCACGCGCTCTTTCACGGTGACCCCGCCGCTCTCCTCGCACTCTTTCACGGTGACCCCGCCGCTGTCCTCGCGCTCTTTCACTGTGTCCCAGCTTCTCTCTTCGCGCTCTTTTATCCTGTGCCCCCGCCGCTCTTTCACTGTGTCCCCGCCGCTCTCCTGGCGCTCTTTCACTGTGTCCCCGCCGCTCTCCTCGCGCTCTTTCACAGTGTCCCCACCGCTCTCCTCGAGCTCTTTCACTCTGTCCCTGCCCCTCTCCTCGCGCTCTTTCACTGTGTCTCCGCCACTCTCATCGCGCTCGTTCAGTGTCCCCGCCGCTGTCCTCGCGCTCTTTTATCCCGTATCCCCACCGCTCTCCTCGCGCTCTTTTAGCCCGTGTCCCCGCTGCTCTCTTCGCGCTCTTAAATCCTGTGTCTCCGCTGCTCTCCTCGTGCTCTTTCACTGTGTCCCCACCGCTCTCCTAGCACTCTTTCACTGTGTCCCAGCTTCTCTCTTCGCGCTCTTTTATCCTGTGTCCCCGCCGCTCTCCTCGCGCTCTTTCACTGTGTCTCCGCCGCACCCCTCGCGCGCTTTTATCCTGTGTCTCCGCTGCTCTTCTCGCGCTCTTTCACTGTGTCCCCGCCGCTCTCCTCGCGCTCTTTCACTGTGTCCCCGCCGCTCTCCTCGCGCTCTTTTATCCCGTGTCCCCTCCGCTCTCCTCGCGCTCTTTTACCTTTTACCCCGTGTCCCCGCTGCTCTCCTCGCGCTCTTTTATCCTGTGTCTCCGCCGCTCTCCTCGCGCTCTTTCACTGTGTCCCCGCCACTCTCCTCGCGCTCTTTTACCCTGTGTCCCCACTGCTCTCCTCGCGCTCTTTTATCCTGTGTCTCCGCCGCTCTCCTCGCACTCTTTCACTGTCCCCGCCGATCTCCTCACGCTCTTTCACTGCGACCCCGCCGGTCTCCTCGCGCTCTTTCACTGTGTCTATGCCGCTCTCCTCGCGCTCTTTCACTGAGTCCCCGCCACTCTCCTCACACTCTTTTATCCTGTGTCCCCGCCGCTCTCCTCGCGCACTTTCACTGTGTCCCCGCCGCTCTCCTCGCGCTCTTTCACTGCGACCCCGCCGGTCTCCTCGCGCTCTTTCACTGTGTCTATGCCGCTCTCCTCGCGCTCTTTCACTGAGTCCCCGCCACTCTCCTCACACTCTTTTATCCTGTGTCCCCGCCGCTCTCCTCGCGCACTTTCACTGTGTCCCCGCCGCTCTCCTCGCGCTCTTTCACTGGGTCTCCGCCGCTCTCCTCGCGCTCTTTCACTGTGTCCCCACCGCTCTCCTCGCTCTCTTTCACTGTGTCCCCCCCCGCTCTGCTCGCGCTCTTTCACGGTGTCCCCGCCGCTCTCCTCGCTCACTTTCACTGTGTCTCCGCCGCTCTCCTCGCGCTCTTTTATCCTGTGTCCCCGCCGCTCTCCTCACTCTCTTTCTCGGTGTCCCCGCTGCTCTCCTCGCTCTCTTTCTCGGTGTCCCCGCCGCTCTCTTCGCGCTCTTTTATCCTGTGTCACCGCCGCTCTCCTCACACTCTTTCACTGTCTCCGCCGCTCTCCTCGCGCTCTTTCACTGTGTCTCCGCCGCTCTCCTCGAGCTCTTTCACTGTGTCCCCGGCGTTCTTTCACTGTGTCCCCGCCGCTCTCCTCGCGCTCTTTCACCGTGTCCCCGCCGCTCTCTTGGCGCACTTTCACTGCATCCCCGCCGCTCTCCTCGCGCTCTTTCACTGCGTCCCCACCGCTCTCCTCGCGCTCTTTCACTGCGTCCCCACCGCTCTCCTCGCGCTCTTTCACTCTGTCCCCGCCGCTCTCCTCGCACTCTTTCACTGCGTCCCCACCGCTCTCCTCGCGCTCTTTCACGGTGACCCCGCCGCTCTCCTCGCACTCTTTCACGGTGACCCCGCCGCTCTCCTCGCGCTCTTTCACTGTGTCCCAGCTTCTCTCTTCGCGCTCTTTTATCCTGTGCCCCCGCCGCTCTTTCACTGTGTCCCCGCCGCTCTCTTGGCGCTCTTTCACTGTGTCCCCGCCGCTCTCCTCGCGCTCTTTCACAGTGTCCCCACCGCTCTCCTCGAGCTCTTTCACTCTGTCCCTGCCCCTCTCCTCGCGCTCTTTCACTGTGTCTCCGCCACTCTCCTCACGCTCTTTCACTGTGTCCCCGCCGCTCTCCTCGCGCTCTTTCACCGTGTCCCCGCCCCTCTCTTGGCGCTCTTTCACCGTGTCCCCGCCCCTCTCTTGGCGCACTTTCACTGCATGCCCGCCGCTCTCCTCGCGCTCTTTCACTGTCCCCGCCGGTCTCCTCGCACTCTTTCACTGCGTCCCCACCGCTCTCCTCGCGCTCTTTCACGGTGACCCCGCCGCTCTCCTCGCGCTCTTTCACTGTGTCCCAGCTTCTCTCTTCGCGCTCTTTTATCCTGTGCCCCCGCCGCTCTTTCACTGTGTCCCCGCCGCTCTCCTGGCGCTCTTTCACTGTGTCCCCGCCGCTCTCCTCGCGCTCTTTCACAGTGTCCCCACTGCTCTCCTCGCGCTCTTTCACTCTGTCCCTGCCCCTCTCCTCGCGTTCTTTCACCGTGTCCCCGCCACTCTCATCGCGCTCGTTCAGTGTCCCCGCCGCTGTCCTCGCGCTCTTTTATCCCGTATCCCCACCGCTCTCCTCGCGCTCTTTTAGCCCGTGTCCCCGCTGCTCTCTTCGCGCTCTTAAATCCTGTGTCTCCGCTGCTCTCCTCGTGCTCTTTCACTGTGTCCCCACCGCTCTCCTAGCACTCTTTCACTGTGTCCCAGCTTCTCTCTTCGCGCTCTTTTATCCTGTGTCCCCGCCGCTCTCCTCGCGCTCTTTCACTGTGTCTCCGCCGCACCCCTCGCGCGCTTTTATCCTGTGTCTCCGCTGCTCTTCTCGCGCTCTTTCACTGTGTCCCCGCCGCTCTCCTCGCGCTCTTTCACTGTGTCCCCGCCGCTCTCTTCGCGCTCTTTCACTGTGTCTCCGCCGCTCTCCTCGCGCTCTTTCACTGTGTCTCCGCCGCTCTCCTCGCACTTTTTCACTGTGTCTCCGCTGCTCTTCTCGCGCTCTTTCACCGTGTCCCCGCCACTCTCCTCGCTCTCTTTCACTGTGCCCACGCTGCTCTCCTCGCTCTCTTTCACTGTGTCCCCGCCGCTCTCCTCGCGCTCTTTTATCCTGTGTCCCCGCTGCTCTTCTCGCGCTGTTTTACTGTGTCTCCGCCACTCTCCTCACTCTCTTTCACTGAGTCTCCGCCGCTCTCCTCCCGCTCTTTCACTGTGTCTCCGCCGCTCTCCTCGCGCTCTTTCACTGTGTCCCCGCCGCTCTCCTCACGCTCTTTTATCCTGTGTCCCCGCCGCATTCCTCATGCTCTTTCACTGTGTCCCCGCTGCTCTCCTCGCGCTCTTTCACTCTGTCCCCGCCGCTCTCCTCTCGCTCTTTCACCGTGTCCCCGCCGCTCTCCTTGCACTCTTTTAACCCATGTCCCCACCGCTCTCCTCGCGCTCTTTTACCCTGTGTCCCTGCTGCTCTCCTAGCGCTCTTTCACTGTGTCCCCGCCGCTCTCCTCGCGCTCTTTCACTGTGTCCCCACCGCTCTTTTACCGTGTCCCCGCTGCTCTCCTCGCGCTCTTTCACTGTGTCCCTGCTGCTCTCATTGCGCTCTTTCACCATGTCCCCGCAACTCTCCTTGCGCTCTTCCACCGTGTCCCCACCGCTCTCCTCGCGCTCTTTTAACCCCTGTCCCCACCGCTCTCCTCGCGCTCTTTTACCCTGTTTCCCTGCTGCTCTCCTCGCTCTCTTTCACTATGTCCCCGCCGCTCTCCTCGCGCTCTTTCACGGTGTCCCTGCTGCTCTCATTGCGCTCTTTCACTGTGTCCCCGCCGCTCTCCTCGCGCTCTTTTATCCTGTGTACCCGCCGCTCTCCTCGCGCTCTTTCACAGTGTCCCCACCGCTCTCCTCGCGCTCTTTCACTCTGTCCCTGCCCCTCTCCTCGCGCTCTTTCACTGTGTCCCCGCCACTCTCATCGCGCTCGTTCAGTGTCCCCGCCGCTGTCCTCGCGCTCTTTTATCCCGTATCCCCACCGCTCTCCTCGCGCTCTTTTAGCCCGTGTCCCCGCTGCTCTCTTCGCGCTCTTAAATCCTGTGTCTCCGCTGCTCTCCTCGTGCTCTTTCACTGTGTCCCCACCGCTCTCCTAGCACTCTTTCACTGTGTCCCAGCTTCTCTCTTCGCGCTCTTTTATCCTGTGTCCCCGCCGCTCTCCTCGCGCTCTTTCACTGTGTCTCCACCGCACCCCTCGCGCGCTTTTATCCTGTGTCTCCGCTGCTCTTCTCGCGCTCTTTCACTGTGTCCCCGCCGCTCTCCTCCCGCTCTTTCACTGTGTCCCCGCCGCTCTCTTCGCGCTCTTTCACGGTGTCTCCGCCGCTCTCCTCGCGCTCTTTCACTGTGTCTCCGCCGCTCTCCTCGCACTTTTTCACTGTGTTTCCGCTGCTCTTCTCGCGCTCTTTCACCGTGTCCCCGCCACTCTCCTCGCGCTCTTTCACTATGCCCACGCTGCTCTCCTCGCTCTCTTTCACTGTGTCCCCGCCGCTCTCCTCGCGCTCTTTTATCCTGTGTCCCCGCTGCTCTTCTCGCGCTGTTTTACTGTGTCTCCGCCACTCTCCTCACTCTCTTTCACTGAGTCTCCGCCGCTCTCCTCCCGCTCTTTCACTGCGTCCCCACCGCTCTTTCACTGTGTCTCCGCCGCTCTCCTCGCGCTCTTTCACTGTGTCCCCGCCGCTCTTTCACTGTGTCCCCGCCGCTCTCCTCACGCTCTTTTATCCTGTGTCCCCGCCGCATTCCTCATGCTCTTTCACTGTGTCCCCGCTGCTCTCCTCGCGCTCTTTCACTCTGTCCCCGCCGCTCTCCTCTCGCTCTTTCACCGTGTCCCCGCCGCTCTCCTTGCACTCTTTTAACCCATGTCCCCACCGCTCTCCTCGCGCTCTTTTACCCTGTGTCCCTGCTGCTCTCCTAGCGCTCTTTCACTGTGTCCCCGCCGCTCTCCTCGCGCTCTTTCACTGTGTCCCCACCGCTCTTTTACCGTGTCCCCGCCGCTCTCCTCGCGCTCTTTCACTGTGTCCCTGCTGCTCTCATTGCGCTCTTTCACCATGTCCCCGCAACTCTCCTTGCGCTCTTCCACCGTGTCCCCACCGCTCTCCTCGCGCTCTTTTAACCCGTCCCCACCGCTCTCCTCGCGCTCTTTTACCCTGTTTCCCTGCTGCTCTCCTCGCTCTCTTTCACTATGTCCCCGCCGCTCTCCTCGCGCTCTTTCACTGTGTCCCTGCTGCTCTCATTGCGCTCTTTCACTGTGTCCCCGCCGCTCTCCTCGCGCTCTTTTATCCTGTGTCCCCGCCGCTCTCCTTGCGCTCTTTTATCCTGTGCCCCCGCTGCTCTTCTCGCGCTCTTTCACTGTGTCTCCGCCGCTCTCCTCGCTCTCTTTCACTGTGTCTCCGCTGCTCTTCTCGCGCTCTTTCACTGTGTCCACGCCACTCTCCTCGCGCTCTTTCACTGTGTCGCCGTCGCTCTCCTCGCTTTCTTTCACTGTGTCCCCGCCGCACTCCTCGCTCTCTTTTATCCTGTGTCCCCGCCGCTCTCCTCGCGCTCTTTCACTGTGTCTCCGCCGCTCTCCTCGCGCTCTTTCAATGTGTCCCCGTCGCTCTCCTCGCGCTCTTTCACTGTGTCCCCGCTGCTCCCCTCGCGCTCTTTCACTGTGTCCACGGCGCTCTCCTCGCGCTCTTTCAGTGTCCCCGTCGCTCTTTCACTGTGTCCCCGCCGATCTCCTCGCGCTCTTTCACTGTGTCCCCGCCTTCTCCTTGCTCTCACTGCGTCCCCGCCACTCTCTTCGCGATCTTTCACCGTGTCCCCGCCGCTTTCCTCGCGCTCTTTTATCCCGTGTCCCCGCTGCTCTTCTCACGCTCTTTCGCTGTGTCCCCGCCGCTCTCCTCGCGCTCTTTCACCGTGTCCCCGCCACTCTCCTCGCGCTCTTTCACCGTGTCCCCACTGCGCTCTTTGCGCTCTTTCACTGTGTCCCCGCTGCTCTCCTCGCGCTCTTTCACCGTGTCCCCGCCACTCTCCTCGCGCTCTTTCACCGTGTCCCCGCCACTCTCCTCGGGCTCTTTCACTATGTCCATGCTGCTCTCCTCATGCTCTTTTATCCTGTGTCTCCGCCACTCTGCTCGCGCTCTTTCACCGTGTCCCCGCCGCTCTCCTCGTGCTCTTTTATCCTGTGTCCCTGCCGCTCTCCTCGCACTCTTCCACTGTGTCTACGCCGCTCTCCTCGCGCTGTTTTATCTTGTGTCCCCGCTGCTCTCCTCGCGCTCTTTCACTGTGTCTCCGCTGCGCTACTCGCGCTCTTTTATCCTGTGTCCCCGCCGCTCTCCTCGCGCTCTTTCACTGTGTCCCCGCCGCTCTCCTTGCGCTCTTTTATCCTGTGTCCCCGCTGCTCTTCTCGCGCTCTTTCACCGTCTCCACCGCTCTCCTCACTCTCTTTCACTGTGCCTCCGCCGCTCTCCTCGCTCTCTTTCACTTTGTCTCCGCCGCTCTCCTCACTCTCTTTCACTGTGCCCCTGCTGCTCTTCTCGCGCTCTTTTATCCTGTGTCCCCGCTGCTCTTCTCGCGCTCTTTTACTGTGTCTCCGCCACTCCTCGTGCTCTTCCACCGTGCCCCCACCGCTCTCCTCGCGCTCTTTCACTCTGTACCCGCCGCTCTCCTCGTGCTCTTTCACTGTCCCCCCGCCGCTCTCCTCGCGCTCTTTTATCCTGTGTCTCCGCCACTCTCCTCGCGCTCTTTCACTGTGCCCACGCTGCTCTCCTCGCGCTCTTTCACTCTGTCCCTGCCGCTCTCCTCGCGCTCTTTCAGTGTCCCCGCCGCTCTCCTCGCGCTCTTTCAGTGTCCCCGCCGCTATCCTCGCGCTCTTTCAGTGTCCCCGCCGCTCTCCTCGCGCTCTTTCAGTGTCCCCGCCGCTATCCTCGCGCTCTTTTATCCTGTGTCTCCGCCACTCTCCTCGCGCTCTTTCACTGTGTCCCCGCCGCTATCCTCGCGCTCTTTTATCCTGTGTCTCTGCCACTCTCCTCACGCTCTTTCACTGTGCCCACGCTGCTCTCCTCGCTCTCTTTCACTGTGTCCCCGCAGCTCTCTTTTATCCTGTGTCCCCGCTGCTCTTCTCGCGCTCTTTTACTGTGTCTCCGCCACTCTCCTCACTCTCTTTCACTGAGTCTCCGCCGCTCTCCTCGCGCTCTTTCACTGCGTCCCCGCCGCTCTACTCGCACACTTTCACTGTGTCTCCACCGCTCTCCTCGCGCTATTTCACTGTGTCCCCGCCGCTCTCCTCACGCTCTTTTATCCTGTGTCCCTGCCGCATTCCTCGTGCTCTTTCACTGTGTCCCCGCTGCTCTCCTCGCGCTCTTTCACTCTGTCCCCGCCGCTCTCCTCGCGCTCTTTCACCGTGTCCCCGCCACTCTCCTTGCGCTCTTTCACCGTGTCCCCGCCGCTCTCCTTGCGCTCTTTTAACCCGTGTCCCCACCGCTCTCCTCGCGCTCTTTTACCCTGTGTCCCTGCTGCTCTCCTAGCGCTCTTTCACTGTGTCCCCGCCGCTCTCCTCGCGCTCTTTCACTGTGTCCCCACTGCTCTCCTCGCGCTCTTTTCCCGTGTCCCCGCCGCTCTCCTCGTGCTCTTTCACTATGTCCCCGCCGCTCTCCTCGCGGTCTTTTATCCTGTGTCTCCGCCACTCTCCTCGCGCTCTTTCACTGTGCCCACGCTGCTCTCCTCGCGCTCTTTCACTCTGTCCCCGCCGCTCTCCTCGCGCTCTTTCAGTGTCCCCGCCGCTATCCTCGCGCTCTTTTATCCTGTGTCTCCGCCACTCTCCACGCGCTCTTTCACTGTGCCCACGCTGCTCTCCTCGCTCTCTTTCACTGTGTCCCCGCCGCTCTCCTCGCGCTCTTTTATCCTGTGTCCCCGCTGCTCTTCTCGCGCTCTTTTACTGTGTCTCCGCCACTCTCCTCACTCTCTTTCACTGAGTCTCCGCCGCTCTCCTCGCACTCTTTCACTGTGTCTCCGCCGCTGTCCTCGCGCTCTTTCACCGTGTCCCCGCCGCTCTCCTCCCGCTCTTTCACTGCGTCCCCGCCGCTCTCCTCGCACTCTTTCACTGTGTCTCCGCCGCTCTCCTCGCGCTCTTTCACTGTGTCCCCGCCGCATTCCTCGTGCTCTTTCACTGTGTCCCCGCTGCTCTCCTCGCGCTCTTTCACTCTGTCCCCGCTGCTCTCCTTGCGCTCTTTCACCGTGTCCCCGCCACTCTCCTCGCGCTCTTTTACCGTGTCCCCGCCGCTCTCCTTGCGCTCTTTTAACCCGTGTCCCCACCGCTCTCCTCGCGCTCTTTTACCCTGTGTCCCTGCTGCTCTCCTACCGCTCTTTCACTGTGTCCCCGCCGCTCTCCTCGCGCTCTTTCACTGTGTCCCCACCGCTCTCCTCGCGCTCTTTTACCCTGTGCCCCCGCTGCTCTCTTCGCTCTCTTTCACTATGTCCCCGCCGCTCTCCTCGCGCTCTTTCACTGTGTCCCCGCCGCTCTCCTCGCGCTCTTGTATCCTGTGTCCCCGCCGCTCTCCTCGCGCTCTTTCACTGTGTCTCCGCCGCTCTCCTCGCCCTTTTATCCTGTGTCCCCGCCGCTCTTCTCGCGCGCTTTTATCCTGTGCCCCCGCTGCTCTTCTCGCTCTTTTATCCTGTGTCCCCGCCGCTCTGCTTGCGCTCTTTTATCCTGTGTCCCCGCCGCTCTCCTCACGCTCTTTCACTGTGTCTCCGCCGTCTCCTCGCGCTCTTTCACTGCGTCCCCGACGCTCTCCTCGCGCTCTTTCACTGTGTCTCCGCCGCTCTCCTCGCGCTCTTTCACGGTGTCCCCGCTGCTCCCCTCGCGCTCTTTCACTGTGTCCCCACCGCTCTCCTCACGCTCTTTCACCGAGTCCCCGCCGCTCTCCTCGTGCTCTTTCACTGTGTCCCCGCCGATCTCCTCGCTTTCTTTCACTGTGTCCCAACCTTCTCCTTGCTCTCACTGTGCCCCCGCCACTCTCCTCGCGCTCTTTCACCGTGTCCCCGCCGCTTTCCTCGCGCTCTTTTATCCCGTGTCCCCGCGGCTCTCCTCACGCTCTTACCTGTGTCCCCGCCGCTCTCCTCTCACTCTTTCACTATGCCCCCGCCGCTCTCCTCTTGCTCTTTTATCCTGTGTCCCTGCCGCTCTCCTCGCGCTCTTTTATCCTGTGGCCCCGCTGCTCTCCTCGCTCCCTTTCACTATGTCCCCGCCGCACTCCTCGTGCTCTTTTATCCTGTGCCCCTGCCGCTCTCCTCGCGCTCTTTCACTGTGTCTCCACTGCTCTACTCGCGCTCTTTTATCCTGTGTCCCCGCCGCTCTCCTCGCGCTCTTTCACTATATCTCCGCTGCTCTACTCGCGCTCGTTCATCCTGTGTCCCCGCCGCTCTCCTCGCGCTCTTTCACTGTGTCTCCGCTGCTCTACTCGCGCTCTTTTATCCTGTGTCCCCGCCGCTCTCCTCGCGCTCTTTCACTGTCTCCGCCGCTCTCCTCGCGCTCTTTTATCCTGTGTCCCCGCAGCTCTCCTCGCGCTCTTTCACTATATATCCGCTGCTCTACTCGCGCTCTTTTATCCTGTGTCCCCGCCGCTCTCCTCGCGCTCTTTCACTGTGTCTCCGCCGCTCTCCTCGCCCTTTTATCCGGTGTCCCCGCCGCTCTCCTCGCGCGCTTTTATCCTGTGCCCCCGCTGCTCTTCTCGCGCTCTTTCACTGTGTCTCCGCCGCTCTCCTCGCGCTCTTTCACTGTCTCCGACGCTCTCCTCGCGCTCTTTTATCCTGTGTCCCCGCTGCTCTCCTCGCGCTCTTTCACTATATATCCGCTGCTCTACTCGCGCTCTTTTATCCTGTGTCCCCGCCGCTCTCCTCGCGCTCTTTCACTGTGTCTCCGCCGCTCTCCTCGCCCTTTTATCCGGTGTCCCCGCCGCTCTCCTCGCGCGCTTTTATCCTGTGCCCCCGCTGCTCTTCTCGCGCTCTTTCACTGTGTCTCCGCCGCTCTCCTCGCTCTCTTTCACTGTGTCTCCGCTGCTCTTCTCGCGCTCTTTCACTGTGTCCACGCCGCTCTCCTCGCGCTCTTTCACTGTGTCGCCGTCGCTCTCCTGGCTCTCTTTCACTGTGTCTCCGCTGCTCTCCTCACGCTCTTCCACTATGTCTCCACCGCTCTCCTCACTCTCTTTCACTGTGTCTCCGCCGCTCTCCTCGCGCGCTTTTATCCTTTGCCCACGCTGCTCTTCTCGCGCTCTTTCACTGTGTCTGCGCCGCTCTCCTCGCGCTCTTTCACTGTGACTCCGCCGCTCTCCTCACACTCTTTCACTGTGTCTCCGCTGCTCTTCTCGCGCTCTTTCACCTGGTCCACGCCGCTCTCCTCACGCTCTTTCACTGTGTCGCCGTCGCTCTCCTCGCTCTCTTTCACTGTGTCCCCGCCGCACTCCTCGCGCTCTTTTATCCTCTGTCCCCGCTGCTCTTCTCGTGCTCTTTTACTGTGTCTCCGCCACTCTCCTCACTCTCTTTCACTGAGTCTCCGCCGCTCTCCTCCCGCTCTTTCACTGCGTCCCCGCCGCTCTCCTCGCACTCTTTCACTGTGTCTCCGCCGCTCTCCTCGCGCTATTTCACTGTGTCCCCGCCGCTCTTTCACTGTGTCCCCGCCGCTCTCCTCACGCTCTTTTATCCTGTGTCCCCGCCGCTCTCCTCGCGCTCTTTCACCGTGTCCCCGCCACTCTCCTTGCGCTCTTTTAACCCGTGTCCCCACCGCTCTCCTCGCGCTCTTTTACCCTGTGTCCCTGCTGCTCTCCTAGCGCTCTTTCACTGTGTCCCCGCCGCTCTCCTCGCGCTCTTTCACTGTGTCCCCACTGCTCTCCTCGCGCTCTTTTCCCGTGTCCCCACTGCTCTCCTCGTGCTCTTTCACTATGTCCCCGCCGCTCTCCTCGCGCTCTTTTATCCTGTGTCTCCGCCACTCTCCTCGCGCGCTTTCACTGTGCCCACACTGCTCTCCTCGCGCTCTTTCACTCTGTCCCCGCCGCTCTCCTCGCGCTCTTTTATCCTGTGTCTCCGCCACTCTCCACGCGCTCTTTCACTGTGCCCACGCTGCTCTCCTCGCTCTCTTTCACTGTGTCCCCGCCGCTCTCCTCGCGCACTTTTATCCTGTGTCCCCGCTGCTCTTCTCACGCTCTTTTACTGTGTCTCCGCCACTCTCCTCACTCTCTTTCACTGAGTCTCCGCCGCTCTCCTCGCACTCTTTCACTGTGTCTCCGCCGCTCTCCTCGCGCTCTTTCACCGTGTCCCCGCCGCTCTCCTCCCGCTCTTTCACTGCGTCCCCGCCGCTCTCCTCGCACTCTTTCACTGTGTCTCCGCCGCTCTCCTCGCGCTCTTTCACTGTGTCCCCGCCGCTCTTTCACTGTGTCCCCGCTGCTCTCCTCACGCTCTTTTATCCTGTGTCCCCGCCGCATTCCTCGTGCTCTTTCACTGTGTCCCCGCTGCTCTCCTCGCGCTCTTTCACTCTGTCCCCGCCGCTCTCCTTGCGCTCTTTCACCGTGTCCCCGGCACTCTCCTCGCGCTCTTTTACCGTGTCCCCGCCGCTCTCCTTGCGCTCTTTTAACCCGTGTCCCCACCGCTCTCCTCGCGCTCTTTTACCCTGTGTCCCTGCTGCTCTCCTACCGCTCTTTCACTGTGTCCCCGCCGCTCTCCTCGCGCTCTTTCACTGTGTCCCCACCGCTCTCCTCGCGCTCTTTTACCCTGTGCCCCCGCTGCTCTCCTCGCTCTCTTTCACTATGTCCCCGCCGCTCTCCTCGCGCTCTTTCACTGTGTCTCCTCCGCTCTCCTCGCGCTCTTTCACTGTGTCCCCGCCGCTCTTTCACTGTGTCCCCGCCGCTCTCCTCACGCTCTTTTATCCTGTGTCCCCGCCGCATTCCTCGTGCTCTTTCACTGTGTCCCCGCTGCTCTCCTCGCGCTCTTTCACTCTGTCCCCGCCGCTCTCCTCGCGCTCTTTCACTGTGTCTCCGCCGCTCTCCTCGCCCTTTTATCCGGTGTCCCCGCCGCTCTCCTCGCGCGCTTTTATCCTGTGCCCCCGCTGCTCTTCTCGCGCTCTTTCACTGTGTCTCCGCCGCTCTCCTCGCTCTCTTTCACTGTGTCTCCCCTGCTCTTCTCGCGCTCTTTCACTGTGTCCACGCCACTCTCCTCGCGCTCTTTCACTGTGTCTCCGCCGCTCTCCTCGCGCGCTTTTATCCTTTGCCCACGCTGCTCATCTCGCGCTCTATCACTGCGTCTGCGCCACTCTCCTCGCGCTCTTTCACTGTGTCTCCGCCGCTCTCCTTGCACTCTTTCACTGTGTCTCCGCTGCTCTTCTCGCGCTCTTTCACCTGGTCCACGCCGCTCTCCTCGCGCTCTTTCACTGTGTCGCCGTCGCTCTCCTCGCTCTCTTTCACTGTGTCCCCGCCGCACTCATCGCGCTCTTTTATCCTCTGTCCCCGCTGCTCTTCTCGCGCTCTTTTACTGTGTCTCCGCCACTCTCCTCACTCTCTTTCACTGAGTCTCCGCCGCTCTCCTCCCGCTCTTTCACTGCGTCCCCGCCGCTCTCCTCGCACTCTTTCACTGTGTCTCCGCCGCTCTCCTCGCGCTCTTTTATCCTGTGTCCCCGCCGCATTCCTCGTGCTCTTTCACTGTGTCCCCGCTGCTCTCCTCGCGCTCTTTCACTCTGTCCCCGCCGCTCTCCTCGCGCTCTTTCACCGTGTCCCCGCCACTCTCCTTGCGGTCTTTCACCGTGTCCCCGCCGCTCTCCTTGCGCTCTTTTAACCCGTGTCCCCACCGCTCTCCTCGCGCTCTTTTACCCTGTGTCCCTGCTGCTCTCCTAGCGCTCTTTCACTGTGTCCCCGCCGCTCTCCTCGCGCTCTTTTACTGTGTCCCCACTGCTCTCCTCACGCTCTTTTCCCGTGTCCCCGCCGCTCTCCTCGTGCTCTTTCACTATGTCCACGCCGCTCTCCTCGCGCTCTTTTATTCTGTGTCTCCGCCACTCTCCTCGCAAGCTTTCACTGTGCCCACGCTGCTCTCCTCGCGCTCTTTCACTCTGTCCCCGCCGCTCTCCTCGCGCTCTTTTATCCTGTGTCTCCGCCACTCTCCACGCACTCTTTCACTGTGCCCACGCTGCTCTCCTCGCTCTCTTTCACTGTGTCCCCGCCGCTCTCCTCGCGCTCTTTTATCCTGTGTCCCCGCTGCTCTTCTCGTGCTCTTTTACTGTGTCTCCGCCACTCTCCTCACTCTCTTTCACTGAGTCTCCGCCGATCTCCTCGCGCTCTTTCGCCGTGTCCCCGCCGCTCTCTCACTGCGTCCCCGCCGCTTTCCTCGCACTCTTTCACTGTGTCTCCGCCGCTCTCCTCGCGCTCTTTCACTGTGTCCCCGCCGCTCGCCTCACGCTCTTTTATCCTGTGTCCCCGCCGCATTCCTCGTGCTCTTTCACTGTGTTCCCGCTGCTCTCCTCGCGCTCTTTCACTCTGTCCCCGCCGCTCTCCTTGCGCTCTTTCACCGTGTCCCCGCCACTCACCTCGCGCTCTTTTACCGTGTCCCCGCCGCTCTCCTTGCGCTCTTTTAACCCGTGTCCCCACCGCTCTCCTCGCGCTCTTTTACCCTGTGTCCCTGCTGCTCTCCTACCGCTCTTTCACTGTGTCCCCGCCGCTCTCCTCGCGCTCTTTCACTGTGTCCCCACCGCTCTCCTCGCGCTCTTTTACCCTGTGCCCCCACTGCTCTCCTCGCTCTCTTTCATTATGTCCCCGCCGCTCTCCTCGCGCTCTTTCACTGTGTCCCCGCCGCTCTCCTCGCGCTCTTTTATCCTGTGTCCCCGCCGCTCTCCTCGCGCTCTTTCACTGTGTCTCCTCCGCTCTCCTCGCGCTCTTTCACTGTGTCCCCGGCGCTCTTTCACTGTGTCCCCGGCGCTCGCCTCACGCTCTTTTATCCTTTGTCCCCGCCGCATTCCTCGTGCTCTTTCACTGTGTCCCCGCTGCTCTCCTCGCGCTCTTTCACTCTGTCCCCGCTGCTCTCCTTGCGCTCTTTCACCGTGTCCCCACCACTCTCCTCGCGCTCTTTCACCGTGTCCCCGCCGCTCTCCTTGCGCTCTTTTAACCCGTGTCCCCACCGCTCTCCTCGCGCTCTTTTACCCTGTGTCCCTGCTGCTCTCCTACCGCTCTTTCACTGTGTCCCCGCCGCTCTCCTCGCGCTCTTTCACTGTGTCCCCACCGCTCTCCTCGCGCTCTTTTACCCTGTGCCCCCGCTGCTCTCCTCGCTCTCTTTCACTATGTCCCCGCCGCTCTCCTCGCGCTCTTTCACTGTGTCCCCGCCGCTCTCCTCGCGCTCATTTATCCTGTGTCCCCGCCGCTCTCCTCGCGCTCTTTCACTGTGTCTCCGCCGCTCTCCTCGCCCTTTTATCCTGTGTCCCCGCCGCTCTCCTCGCGCGCTTTTATCCTGTGCCCCCGCTGTTCTTCTCGTGCTTTTATCCTGTGTCCCCGCCGCTCTCCTTGCGCTCTTTTATCCTGTGTCCCCGCCGCTCTCCTCGCGCTCTTTCACTGTGTCTCCGCCGTCTCCTCGCGCTCTTTCACTGCGTCCCCGACGCTCTCCTCGCGCTCTTTCACTGTGTCTCCGCCGCTCTCCTCGCGTTCTTTCACTGTGTCTCCGCCGCTCTCCTCGCGCTCTTTCACTGTGTCTCCGCCGCTCTCATCGCGCTCTTTCACGGTGTCCCCGCTGCTCCCCTCGCGCTCTTTCACTGTGTCCCCGCCGCTCTCCTCACGCTCTTTCACTGAGTCCCCGCCGCTCTCCTCGTGCTCTTTCACTGTGTCCCCGCCAATCTCCTCGCTTTCTTTCACTGTGTCCCAACCTTCTCCTTGCTCTCACTGTGCCCCCGCCACTCTCCTCGCGCTCTTTCACCGTGTCCCCGCCGCTTTCCTCGCGCTCTTTCACTGTGTCCCCGCCGCTCTCCTCTCACTCTTTCACTCTGCCCCCGCCGCTCTCCTCTTGCTCTTTTATCCTGTGTCCCTGCCGCTCTCCTCGCGCTCTTTTATCCTGTGGCCCCGCTGCTCTCCTCGCTCTCTTTCACTGTGTCTCCGCTGCTCTTCTCGCGCTCTTTCACCTGGTCCACGCCGCTCTCCTCACGCTCTTTCACTGTGTCGCCGTCGCTCTCCTCGCTCTCTTTCACTGTGTCCCCGCCGCACTCCTCGCGCTCTTTTATCCTCTGTCCCCGCTGCTCTTCTCGCGCTCTTTTACTGTGTCTCCGCCACTCTCCTCACTCTCTTTCACTGAGTCTCCGCCGCTCTCCTCCCGCTCTTTCACTGCGTCCCCGCCGCTCTCCTCGCACTCTTTCACTGTGTCTCCGCCGCTCTCCTCGCGCTATTTCACTGTGTCCCCGCCGCTCTTTCACTGTGTCCCCGCCGCTCTCCTCACGCTCTTTTATCCTGTGTCCCCGCCGCTCTCCTCGCGCTCTTTCACCGTGTCCCCGCCACTCTCCTTGCGCTCTTTTAACCCGTGTCCCCACCGCTCTCCTCGCGCTCTTTTACCCTGTGTCCCTGCTGCTCTCCTAGCGCTCTTTCACTGTGTCCCCGCCGCTCTCCTCGCGCTCTTTCACTGTGTCCCCACTGCTCTCCTCGCGCTCTTTTCCCGTGTCCCCGCCGCTCTCCTCGTGCTCTTTCACTATGTCCCCGCCGCTCTCCTCGCGCTCTTTTATCCTGTGTCTCCGCCACTCTCCTCGCGCGCTTTCACTGTGCCCACACTGCTCTCCTCGCGCTCTTTCACTCTGTCCCCGCCGCTCTCCTCGCGCTCTTTTATCCTGTGTCTCCGCCACTCTCCACGCGCTCTTTCACTGTGCCCACGCTGCTCTCCTCGCTCTCTTTCACTGTGTCCCCGCCGCTCTCCTCGCGCACTTTTATCCTGTGTCCCCGCTGCTCTTCTCGCGCTCTTTTACTGTGTCTCCGCCACTCTCCTCACTCTCTTTCACTGAGTCTCCGCCGCTCTCCTCGCGCTCTTTCACCGTGTCTTCGCCCTTTTCCTCGCGCTCTTTTATCACGTGTCCCCGCTGCTCTCCTCGCGCTCTTTCACCGTGTCCCCACGACGCTCTTTGCGCTCTTTCACTGTGTCCCCGCTGCTCTCCTCGCGCTCTTTCACCGTGTCCCCGCCACTCTCCTCGCGCTCTTTCACCGTGTCCCCGCCACTCTCATCGGGCTCTTTCACTGTGTCCATGCTGCTCTCCTCGTGCTCTTTTATCCTGTGTCTCCGCCACTCTCCTCGTGCTCTTTCACCGTGTCCCCGCCGCTCTCCTCTCGCTCTTTCACTATGTCCCCGCCGCTCTCCTCGTGCTCTTTTATCCTGTGTCCCTGCCGCTCTCCTCGCGCTCATTTATCCTGTGTCCCCGCTGCTCTCCTCGCTCTCTTTCACTATGTCCCCGCCGCTCTCCTCGTGCTCTTTTATCCTGTGTCCCTGCCGCTCTCCTCGCGCTCATTTATCCTGTGTCCCCGCTGCTCTCCTCGCTCTCTTTCACCATGTCCCCGCCGCTCTCCTCGTGCACTTTTATCCTGTGTCCCTGCCGCTCTCCTCGCGCTCTTTTAACCCGTGTCCCCACCGCTCTCCTCGCGCTCTTTTACCCTGTGTCCCTGCTGCTCTCCTACCGCTCTTTCACTGTGTCCCCGCCGCTCTCCTCGCGCTCTTTCACTGTGTCCCCACCGCTCTCCTCGCGCTCTTTTACCCTGTGCCCGCGCTGCTCTCCTCGCTCTCTTTCACTATGTCCCCGCCGCTCTCGTCGCGCTCTTTCACTGTGTCCTCGCGCTCTTTTATCCTGTGTCCCCGCCGCTCTCCTCGCGCTCTTTCACTGTGTCTCCTCCGCTCTCCTCGCGCTCTTTCACTGTGTCCCCGCCGCTCTCCTCACGCTCTTTTATCCTGTGTCCCCGCCGCATTCCTCGTGCTCTTTCACTGTGTCCCCGCTGCTCTCCTCGCGCTCTTTCACTCTGTCCCCGCCGCTCTCCTTGCGCTCTTTCACCGTGTCCCCGCCACTCTCCTCGCGCTCTTTCACCGTGTCCCCGCCGCTCTCCTTGCGCTCTTTTAACCCGTGTCCCCACCGCTCTCCTCGCGCTCTTTCACTGTGTCCCCACTGCTCTCCTCGCGCTCTTTTCCCGTGTCCCCGCCGCTCTCCTCGTGCTCTTTCACTATGTCCCCGCCGCTCTCCTCGCGCTCTTTTATCCTGTGTCTCCGCCACTCTCCTCGCGCGCTTTCACTGTGCCCACACTGCTCTCCTCGCGCTCTTTCACTCTGTCCCCGCCGCTCTCCTCGCGCTCTTTTATCCTGTGTCTCCGCCACTCTCCACGCGCTCTTTCACTGTGCCCACGCTGCTCTCCTCGCTCTCTTTCACTGTGTCCCCGCCGCTCTCCTCGCGCACTTTTAACCTGTGTCCCCGCTGCTCTTCTCGCGCTCTTTTACTGTGTCTCCGCCACTCTCCTCACTCTCTTTCACTGAGTCTCCGCCGCTCTCCTCGCGCTCTTTCACCGTGTCTTCGCCCTTTTCCTCGCGCTCTTTTATCACGTGTCCCCGCTGCTCTCCTCGCGCTCTTTCACCGTGTCCCCACTACGCTCTTTGCGCTCTTTCACTGTGTCCCCGCTGCTCTCCTCGCGCTCTTTCACCGTGTCCCCGCCACTCTCCTCGCGCTCTTTCACCGTGTCCCCGCCACTCTCATCGGGCTCTTTCACTGTGTCCATGCTGCTCTCCTCGTGCTCTTTTATCCTGTGTCTCCGCCACTCTCCTCGCGCTCTTTCACTGTGTCCCCACCGCTCTCCTCGCGCTCTTTTACCCTGTGCCCGCGCTGCTCTCCTCGCTCTCTTTCACTATGTCCCCGCCGCTCTCGTCGCGCTCTTTCACTGTGTCCTCGCGCTCTTTTATCCTGTGTCCCCGCCGCTCTCCTCGCGCTCTTTCACTGTGTCTCCTCCGCTCTCATCGCGCTCTTTCACTGTGTCCCCGCCGCTCTCCTCACGCTCTTTTATCCTGTGTCCCCGCCGCATTCCTCGTGCTCTTTCACTGTGTCCCCGCTGCTCTCCTCGCGCTCTTTCACTCTGTCCCCGCCGCTCTCCTTGCGCTCTTTCACCGTGTCCCCGCCACTCTCCTCGCGCTCTTTTCCCGTGTCCCCGCCGCTCTCCTCGTGCTCTTTCACTATGTCCCCGCCGCTCTCCTCGCGCTCTTTTATCCTGTGTCTCCGCCACTCTCCTCGCGCGCTTTCACTGTGCCCACACTGCTCTCCTCGCGCTCTTTCACTCTGTCCCCGCCGCTCTCCTCGCGCTCTTTTATCCTGTGTCTCCGCCACTCTCCACGCGCTCTTTCACTGTGCCCACGCTGCTCTCCTCGCTCTCTTTCACTGTGTCCCCGCCGCTCTCCTCGCGCACTTTTATCCTGTGTCCCCGCTGCTCTTCTCGCGCTCTTTTACTGTGTCTCCGCCACTCTCCTCACTCTCTTTCACTGAGTCTCCGCCGCTCTCCTCGCGCTCTTTCACCGTGTCTTCGCCCTTTTCCTCGCGCTCTTTTATCACGTGTCCCCGCTGCTCTCCTCGCGCTCTTTCACTCTGTCCCCACCGCTCTCCTCGCGCTCTTTCACTGTGTCCCCACTGCTCTCCTCGCGCTCTTTTCCCGTGTCCCCGCCGCTCTCCTCGTGCTCTTTCACTATGTCCCCGCCGCTCTCCTCGCGCTCTTTTATCCTGTGTCTCCGCCACTCTCCTCGCGCGCTTTCACTGTGCCCACACTGCTCTCCTCGCGCTCTTTCACTGTGTCCCCGCCGCTCTCCTCGCGCACTTTTATCCTGTGTCCCCGCTGCTCTTCTCGCGCTCTTTTACTGTGTCTCCGCCACTCTCCTCACTCTCTTTCACTGAGTCTCCGCCGCTCTCCTCGCGCTCTGTCACCGTGTCTTCGCCCTTTTCCTCGCGCTCTTTTATCACGTGTCCCCGCTGCTCTCCTCGCGCTCTTTCACCGTGTCCCCACTACGCTCTTTGCGCTCTTTCACTGTGTCCCCGCTGCTCTCCTCGCGCTCTTTCACCGTGTCCCCGCCACTCTCCTCGCGCTCTTTCACCGTGTCCCCGCCACTCTCATCGGGCTCTTTCACTGTGTCCATGCTGCTCTCCTCGTGCTCTTTTATCCTGTGTCTCCGCCACTCTCCTCGTGCTCTTTCACCGTGTCCCCGCCGCTCTCCTCTCGCTCTTTCACTATGTCCCCGCCGCTCTCCTCGTGCTCTTTTATCCTGTGTCCCTGCCGCTCTCCTCGCGCTCATTTATCCTGTATCCCCGCTGCTCTCCTCGCTCTCTTTAACTATGTCCCCGCCGCTCTCCTCGTGCTCTTTTATCCTGTGTCCCTGCCGCTCTCCTCGCGCTCATTTATCCTGTGTCCCCGCTGCTCTCCTCGCTCTCTTTCACCATGTCCCCGCCGCTCTCCTCGTGCACTTTTATCCTGTGTCCCTGCCGCTCTCCTCGCGCTCTTTCACTGTGTCTCCGCTGCTCTACTCGCGCTCTTTTATCCTGTGTCCCCGCCGCTCTCCTCGCGCTCTTTCACTATGTCTCCGCCGCTCTCCTCGCGCTCTTTTATCCTGTGTCCCCGCTGCTCTCCTCGCGCTCTTTCACTCTGTCCCCGCCGCTCTCCTTGCGCTCTTTCACCGTGTCCCCGCCACTCTCCTCGCGCTCTTTTACCGTGTCCCCGCCGCTCTCCTTGCGCTCTTTTAACCCGTGTCCCCACCGCTCTCCTCGCGCTCTTTTACCCTGTGTCCCTGCTGCTCTCCTACCGCTCTTTCACTGTGTCCCCACCGCTCTCCTCGCGCTCTTTTACCCTGTGCCCGCGCTGCTCTCCTCGCTCTCTTTCACTATGTCCCCGCCGCTCTCGTCGCGCTCTTTCACTGTGTCCTCGCGCTCTTTTATCCTGTGTCCCCGCCGCTCTCCTCGCGCTCTTTCACTGTGTCTCCTCCGCTCTCCTCGCGCTCTTTCACTGTGTCCCCGCCGCTCTCCTCACGCTCTTTTATCCTGTGTCCCCGCCGCATTCCTCGTGCTCTTTCACTGTGTCCCCGCTGCTCTCCTCGCGCTCTTTCACTCTGTCCCCGCCGCTCTCCTTGCGCTCTTTCACCGTGTCCCCGCCACTCTCCTCGCGCTCTTTCACCGTGTCCCCGCCGCTCTCCTTGCGCTCTTTTAACCCGTGTCCCCACCGCTCTCCTCGCGCTCTTTTACCGTGTCCCTGCTGCTCTCCTACCGCTCTTTCACTGTGTCCCCGCCGCCCTCCTCGCGCTCTTTCACTGTGTCCCCACCGCTCTCCTCGCGCTCTTTTACCCTGTGCCTCCGCTGCTCTCCTCGCTCTCTTTCACTATGTCCCCGCCGCTCTCCTCGCGCTCTTTCACTATGTCCCCGCCACTCTCCTCGCGCTCTTTTATCCTGTGTCCCCGCCGCTCTCCTCGCGCTCTTTCACTGTGTCTCCGCCGCTCTCCTCGCCCTTTTATCCTGTGTCCCCGCCGCTCTCCTCGCGCGCTTTTATCCTGTGCCCCCGCTGCTCTTCTCGCGCTTTTATCCTGTGTCCCTGCCGCTCTCCTTGCGCTCTTTTATCCTGTGTCCCCGCCGCTCTCCTCGCGCTCTTTCACTGTGTCTCCGCCGTCTCCTCGCGCTCTTTCACTGGGTCTCCGCCGCTCTCATCGCGCTCTTTCACGGTGTCCCCGCTGCTCCCCTCGCGCTCTTTCACTGTGTCCCCGCCGCTCTCCTCACGCTCTTTCACTGAGTCCCCGCCGCTCTCCTCGTGCTCTTTCACTGTGTCCCCGCCGATCTCCTCGCTTTCTTTCACTGTGTCCCAACCTTCTCCTTGCTCTCACTGTGCCCCCGCCACTCTCCTCGCGCTCTTTCATCGTGTCCCCGCCGCTTTCCTCGCGCTCTTTTATCCCGTGTCCCCGCGGTTCTCCTCACGATCTTACCTGTGTCCCCGCCGCTCTCCTCGCGCTCTTTCACTGTGTCCCCGCCGCTCTCCTCTCACTCTTTCACTATGCCCCCACCGCTCTCCTCTTGCTCTTTTATCCTGTGTCCCTGCCGCTCTCCTCGCGCTCTTTTATCCTGTGGCCCCGCTGCTCTCCTCGCTCTCTTTCACTATGTCCCCGCCGCACTCCTCGTGCTCTTTTATCCTGTGCCCCTGCCGCTCTCCTCGCGCTCTTTCACTATATCTCCGCTGCTCTACTCGCGCTCGTTTATCCTGTGTCCCCGCCGCTCTCCTCGCGCTCTTTCACTGTGTCTCCGCTGCTCTACTCGCGCTCTTTTATCCTGTGTCCCCGCCGCTCTCCTCGCGCTCTTTCACTGTCTCCGCCGCTCTCCTCGCGCTCTTTTATCCTGTGTCCCCGCTGCTCTCCTCGCGCTCTTTCACTATATATCCGCTGCTCTACTCGCGCGCTTTTATCCTGTGTCCCCGCCGCTCTCCTCGCGCTCTTTCACTGTATCTCCGCCGCTCTCCTCGCCCTTTTATCCGGTGTCCCCGCCGCTCTCCTCGCGCGCTTTTATCCTGTGCCCCCGCTGCTCTTCTCGCGCTCTTTCACTGTGTCTCCGCCGCTCTCCTCGCTCTCTTTCACTGTGTCTCCGCTGCTCTTCTCGCGCTCTTTCACTATGTCTCCACCGCTCTCCTCACTCTCTTTCACTGTGTCTCCGCCGCTCTCCTCGCGCGCTTTTATCCTTTGCCCACGCTGCTCTTCTTGCGCTCTCTTACTGTGTCCCCGCCGCTCTCCTCGCGCTCTTTCACCGTGCCCCCGCCGCTCTCCTCGCGCTCTTTCACTGCGTCCCCGCCGTCTCCTCGTGCTCTTTCACTGCGTCCCCGCCGCTCTCCTCGCGCTCTTTCACTGAGTCCCCGCCGCTCTCCTCGTTCTCTTTCACTGTGTCCTCGCCGAACTCCACGCGCTCTTTCACGGTGTCCCCGCCTTCTCCTTGCTCTCACTGCGTCCCCGCCACTCTCCTCGCGCTCTTTCACCGTGTCTTCGCCGTTTTCCTCGCGCTCTTTTTCCCGTGTCCCCGCTGCTCTCCTCGCGCTCTTTCACCGTGTCCCCACTACGCTCTTTGCGCTCTTTCACTGTGTCCCCGCTGCTCTCCTCGCGCTCTTTCACCGTGTCCCCGCCACTCTCCTCGCGCTCTTTCACCGTGTCCCCGCCACTCTCATCGGGCTCTTTCACTGTGTCCATGCTGCTCTACTCGCCCTTTTATCCGGTGTCCCCGCCGCTCTCCTCGCGCGCTTTTATCCTGTGCCCCCGCTGCTCTTCTCGCGCTCTTTCACTGTGTCTCCGCCGCTCTCCTCGCTCTCTTTCACTGTGTCCCCGCCGCTCACCTCGCGCTCTTTCACCGTGCCCCCGCCGCTCTCCTCGCGCTCTTTCACTGCGTCCCCGCCGTCTCCTCGTGCTCTTTCACTGCGTCCCCGCCGCTCTCCTCGCGCTCTTTCACTGAGTCCCCGCCGCTCTCCTCGTTCTCTTTCACTGTGTCCCCGCCGAACTCCTCGCGCTCTTTCACGGTGTCCCCGCCTTCTCCTTGCTCTCACTGCGTCCCCGCCACTCTCCTCGCGCTCTTTCACCGTGTCTTCGCCCTTTTCCTCGCGCTCTATTATCACGTGTCCCCGCTGCTCTCCTCGCGCTCTTTCACCGTGTCCCCACTACGCTCTTTGCGCTCTTTCACTGTGTCCCCGCTGCTCTCCTCGCGCTCTTTCACCGTGTCCCCGCCACTCTCCTCGCGCTCTTTCACCGTGTCCCCGCCACTCTCATCGGGCTCTTTCACTGTGTCCATGCTGCTCTCCTCGTGCTCTTTTATCCTGTGTCTCCGCCACTCTCCTCGTGCTCTTTCACCGTGTCCCCGCCGCTCTCCTCTCGCTCTTTCACTATGTCCCCGCCGCTCTCCTCGTGCTCTTTTATCCTGTGTCCCTGCCGCTCTCCTCGCGCTCATTTATCCTGTGTCCCCGCTGCTCTCCTCGCTCTCTTTCACTATGTCCCCGCCGCTCTCCTCGTGCACTTTTATCCTGTGTCCCTGCCGCTCTCCTCGCGCTCTTTCACTGTGTCTCCGCCGCTCTCCTCGTGCTCTTTTATCCTGTGTCCCCGCTGCTCTCCTTGCGCTCTTTCACTATATCTCCGCTGCTCTACTCGCGCTCTTTTATCCTGTGTCCCCGCCGCTCTCCTCGCTCTCTTTCACTATGTCCCCGCCGCTCTCCTCGCGCTCTTTCACTGTGTCCCCGCCGCTCTCCTCGCGCTCTTTTATCCTGTGTCCCCGCCGCTCTCCTCGCGCTCTTTCACTGTGTCTCCGCCGCTCTCCTCGCGCGCTTTTATCCTGTGCCCCCGCTGCTCTTCTCGCGCTTTTATCCTGTGTCCCCGCCGCTCTCCTTGCGCTCTTTTATCCTGTGTCCCCGCCGCTCTCCTCGCGCTCTTTCACTGTGTCTCCGCCGTCTCCTCGCGCTCTTTCACTGCGTCCCCGCCGCTCTCCTCGCGGTCTTTCACTGTGTCTCCGCCGCTCTCCTTGCGCTCTTTCACGGTGTCCCCGCTGCTCCCCTCGTGCTCTTTCACTGTATCCCCGCTGCTCTCCTCACGCTCTTTCACTGAGTCCCCGCCGCTCTCCTCGTGCTCTTTCACTGTGTCCCCGCCAATCTCCTCGCTTTCTTTCACTGTGTCCCAACCTTCTCCTTGCTCTCACTGTGCCCCCGCCACTCTCCTCGCGCTCTTTCACCGTGTCCCCGCCGCTTTCCTCGCGCTCTTTTATCCCGTGTCCCCGCGGCTCTCCTCACGCTCTTACCTGTATCCCCGCCGCTCTCCTCGCGCTCTTTCACCGTGTCCCCGCCACTCTCCTCGCGCTCTTTCACTGTGTCCCCGCTGCTCTCCTCGCGCTCTTTCACTGTGTCCCCGCCGCTCTCCTCTCACTCGTTCACAATGTCCCCGCCGCTCTCCTCTCGCTCTTTTATCCTGTGTCCCTGCCGCTCTCCTCGCGCTCTTTTATCCTGTGGCCCCGCTGCTCTCCTCGCTCTCTTTCACTATGTCCCCGCCGCACTCCTAGTGCTCTTTTATCCTGTGCCCCTGCCGCTCTCCTCGCGCTCTTTCACTGTTTCTCCACTGCTCTACTCGCGCTCTTTTATCCTGTGTCCCCGCCGCTCTCCTCGCGCTCTTTCACTATATCTCCGCTGCTCTACTCGCGCTCGTTTATCCTGTGTCCCCGCCGCTCTCCTCGCGCTCTTTTATCCTGTGTCCCCGCCGCTCTCCTCGCGCTCTTTCACTATATATCCGCTGCTCTACTCGCGCTCTTTTATCCTGTGTCCCCGCCGCTCTCCTCGCCCTTTTATCCGGTGTCCCCACCGCTCTCCTCGCGCGCTTTTATCCTGTGCCGCCGCCGCCGGTCTCCTCGCGCTCTTTCACTATATCTCCGCTGCTCTACTCGCGCTCTTTTATCCTGTGTCCCCGCCGCTCTCCTCGCGCTCTTTCACTGTGTCTCCGCTGCCCCTCCGGGCGGCCCTCCCCACCGGGCCGTCCTCCCCACCGGCGGCCCCGGCCCTCCCCACCGGGCGGCCCCGGCCCTCCCCACCGGGCGACATCAGGATTGTTAGCTTGGGAGTGGGTTTAAGTCTTTTTGAGTGCTGTCTGAATCAGATGGGACGAAGCCCATCGGGCCCCACACGGTTTTGGTTGTCAGGACCGACATGACAAACATTCCTCAATTGCTTCATCTTCAGATAGAATTCTCAAATGCACAAGCCTCATGTCAGCTTTCCACACTGACACATCCTCCCCACCCGGAACTATTCCCAATCACTGCCCGGGAATCTCAGACCCCCAGTCAGCATGGCCACCCGGACACTCCAGAAGCTGTTACCTTGCCAGGTGTGGAACTCACACCTTCCACAATCTGTTCAAAGGAGTGTGAGCGGGACCTCCTGGGAGGGACAGGAGGGCGGTCCACTAGAATACGACTGGATCGCTGGAGGAGAATCAGAAGAAGATCCAGGTTAACTGGCTGGTCTCAGTCCCAGCCAAGAAAAAGCACAGCAAGAGGCCACTTGTAGGTTTCCTACCCTCTTGTCTCGATTCTTCAGTTTCACTGTCGACAAATTAACATCCTGCCGGGAGACAGAGACACGAATTAACTACTGGATTCTTGCCCAGCCCCACTCTGCCCAAGAACGCCAACTGCCTATTAACCAATTCCCTCTCGCACCACAGCAGACTATGGCACGCCGCCCATAGCTATAAACAAGACCCTCTGCCCCGACCACGGCCTTCAGAACGCCCCCTCCCACTGAGAGGGGACACAAGACCAGAGTAATACCCAAAACCTGTCCAGAAGGACAGATTACCCCCCTTCCCCCCTCACATTTAACACAATGCTTGCTGACCACCGACGGCCCCGCTCGCCGACCGACCCCCCGCTCGCTGACCGACTCCCCGGCTCGCTGACCGATTCCCCCGCTCGCTGACCGATTCCCCGGCTCGCTGACCGATCCCCGGGCTCGCTGACCGACAGCCCCGCTCGCTGACCGACAGCCCCGCTCGCTGACCGATTCCCCCGCTCGCTGACCGACAGCCCCGCTCGCTGACCGACAGCCCCGCTCGCATACCGATTCCCCGGCTCGCTGACCGATTCCCCGGCTCGCTGACTGACAGCCCCGCTCGCTGACTGACAGCCCCGCTCGCTGACCGACAGCACCGCTCGCTGACCGATTCCCCGGCTCGCTGACTGACAGCCCCCTCGCTGACCGACAGCCCCGCTCGCTGACCGATTCCCCGGCTCGCTGACTGACAGCCCCGCTCGCTGACCGACAGCCCCGCTCGCTGACCGACAGCCCCGGCTCGCTGACCGATTCCCCGGCTCGCTGACCGATTCCCCGGCTCGCTGACCGATTCCCCGGCTCGCTGACCGATTCCCCGGCTCGCTGACCGATTCCCCGGCTCGCTGACCGATTCCCCGGCTCGCTGACCGATTCCCCGGCTCGCTGACCGATTCCCCGGCTCGCTGACCGATTCCCCGGCTCGCTGACCGATTCCCCGGCTCGCTGACCGATTCCCCGGCTCGCTGACCGATTCCCCGGCTCGCTGACCGATTCCCCGGCTCGCTGACCGATTCCCCGGCTCGCTGACCGATTCCCCGGCTCGCTGACCGATAGCCCCGCTCGCTGACCGATTCCCCGGCTCGCTGACCGATTCCCCGGCTCGCTGACCGATTCCCCGGCTCGCTGACCGATTCCCCGGCTCGCTGACCGATTCCCCGGCTCGCTGACCGATTCCCCGGCTCGCTGACCGATTCCCCGGCTCGCTGACCGACAGCCCCGGCTCGCTGACCGATTCCCCGGCTCGCTGACCGATTCCCCAGCTCGCTGACCGATAGCCCCGCTCGCTGACCGACTCCCCGGCTCGCTGACCGATAGCCCCGCTCGCTGACCGATAGCCCCGCTCGCTGACAGATTCCCCGGCTCGCTGACCGATAGCCCCGCTCGCTGACCGATAGCCCCGCTCGCTGACCGATTCCCCAGCTCGCTGACCGATAGCCCCGCTCGCTGACCGATTCCCCGGCTCGCTGACCGAATCCCCGGCTCGCTGACCGACCCCCCGCTCGCTGACCGATTCCCCGGCTCGCTGACCGATTGCCCGGCTCGCTGACCGACAGCCCCGCTCGCTGACCGACTCCCCGGCTCGCTGACCGATTCCCCGGCTCGCTGACCGACTCCCCGGCTCGCTGACCGACCACCCGGCTCGCTGACCGATTCCCCGGCTCGCTGACCGATTCCCCGGCTTGCTGACCGATTCCCCGGCTCGCTGACCGACAGCCCCGCTCGCTGACCGATTCCCCGGCTCGCTGACCGATTCCCCGGCTCGCTGACCGATTCCCCGGCTCGCTGACCGACCCCCCGCTCGCTGACCGACCCCCCGGCTCGCTGACCGACCCCCCGCTCGCTGACCGACCCCCCGGCTCGCTGACCGACAGCCCCGCACGCTGACCGATTCCCCGGCTCGCTGACCGATTCCCAGGCTCGCTGACCGACCCCCGGCTCGCTGACCGACAGCCCGGCTCGCTGACCGATTCCCCGGCTCGCTGACCGATTCCCCGGCTCGCTGACCGACCCCCGGCTCGCTGACCAACAGCCCGGCTCGCTGACCGATTCCCCGGCTCGCTGACCGACAGCCCCGCTCGCTGACCGACAGCCCCGCTCGCTGACCGACAGCCCGGCTCGCTGACCAACTCCCCGGCTCGCTGACCGACAGCCCCGCTCGCTGACCGATTCCCCGGCTCGCTGACCGACCCCCGGCTCGCTGACCGACAGCCCGGCTCGCTGACCGATTCCCCGGCTCGCTGACCGACAGCCCCGCTCGCTGACCGACAGCCCCGCTCGCTGACCGACAGCCCCGCTCGCTGACCAACTCCCCGGCTCGCTGACCGACAGCCCCGCTCGCTGACCGACTCCCCGGCTCGCTGACCGACTCCCCGGCTTGCTGACCGATTCCCCGGCTCGCTGACCGACAGCCCCGCTCGCTGACCGATTCCCCGGCTCGCTGACCGATTCCCCGGCTCGCTGACCGATTCCCCGGCTCGCTGACCGATTCCCCGGCTCGCTGACCGATTCCCCGGCTCGCTGACCGACCACCCGGCTCGCTGACCGATTCCCCGGCTCGCTGACCGATTCCCCGGCTCGCTGAGCGATTCCCCGGCTCGCTGACCGATTCCCCGGCTCGCTGACCGACCACCCGGCTTGCTGACCGATTCCCCGGCTCGCTGACCGACAGCCCCGCTCGCTGACCGATTCCCCGGCTCGCTGACCGATTCCCCGGCTCGCTGACCGACAGCCCCGCTCGCTGACCGACCCCCCGGCTCGCTGACCGACCCCCCGCTCGCTGACCGACAGCCCCGCTCGCTGACCGACAGCCCCGCACGCTGACCGATTCCCCGGCTCGCTGACCGATTCCCCGGCTCGCTGACCGATTCCCCGGCTCGCTGACCGACCCCCGGCTCGCTGACCGACAGCCCGGCTCGCTGACCGATTCCCCGGCTCGCTGACCGACAGCCCCGCTCGCTGACCGATTCCCCGGCTCGCTGACCGATTCCCCGGCTCGCTGACCGACAGCCCCGCTCGCTGACCGACCCCCCGGCTCGCTGACCGACCCCCCGCTCGCTGACCGACAGCCCCGCTCGCTGACCGACAGCCCCGCACGCTGACCGATTCCCCGGCTCGCTGACCGATTCCCCGGCTCGCTGACCGACCCCCGGCTCGCTGACCGACAGCCCCGCTCGCTGACCGATTCCCCGGCTCGCTGACCGACAGCCCCGCTCGCTGACCGACTCCCCGGCTCGCTGACCGACAGCCCCGCTCGCTGACCGACTCCCCGGCTCGCTGACCGACTCCCCGGCTCGCTGACCGATTCCCCGGCTCGCTGACCGACAGCCCCGCTCGCTGACCGATTCCCCGGCTCGCTGACCGATTCCCCGGCTCGCTGACCGATTCCCCGGCTCGCTGACCGATTCCCCGGCTCGCTGACCGATTCCCCGGCTCGCTGACCGATTCCCCGGCTCGCTGACCGACCACCCGGCTCGCTGACCGATTCCCCGGCTCGCTGACCGATTCCCCGGCTCGCTGACCGATTCCCCGGCTCGCTGACCGATTCCCCGGCTCGCTGACCGATTCCCCGGCTCGCTGACAGACCACCCGGCTTGCTGACCGATTCCCCGGCTCGCTGACCGACAGCCCCGCTCGCTGACCGATTCCCCGGCTCGCTGACCGATTCCCCGGCTCGCTGACCGACAGCCCCGCTCGCTGACCGACCCCCCGGCTCGCTGACCGACCCCCCGCTCGCTGACCGACAGCCCCGCTCGCTGACCGACAGCCCGGCTCGCTGACCGATTCCCCGGCTCGCTGACCGACCCCCGGCTCGCTGACCGACCCCCGGCTCGCTGACCGACAGCCCGGCTCGCTGACCGATTCCCCGGCTCGCTGACCGACAGCCCCGCTCGCTGACCGACAGCCCCGCTCGCTGACCGACTCCCCGGCTCGCTGACCGACAGCCCCGCTCGCTGACCGACTCCCCGGCTCGCTGACCGACTCCCCGGCTCGCTGACCGATTCCCCGGCTCGCTGACCGACAGCCCCGCTCGCTGACCGATTCCCCGGCTCGCTGACCGATTCCCCGGCTCGCTGACCGATTCCCCGGCTCGCTGACCGATTCCCCGGCTCGCTGACCGACAGCCCCGCTCGCTGACCGATTCCCCGGCTCGCTGACCGACTCCCCGGCTCGCTGACCGGCATCCCCGCTCGCTGACCGATTCCCCGGCTCGCTGACCGATTCCCCGGCTCGCTGACCAATTCCCCGGCTCGCTGACCGATTCCCCGGCTCGCTGACCGACAGCCCCGCTCGCTGACCGACAGCCCCGCTCGCTGACCGACAGCCCCGCTCGCTGACCGACAGCCCCGCTCGCTGACCGATCCCCGGCTCGCTGACCGATAGCCCCGCTCGCTGACCGACAGCCCCGCTCGCTGACCGATCCCCGGCTCGCTGACCGATCGCCCCGCTCGCTGACCGATCCCCCGGCTCGCTGACCGATTCCCCGGCTCGCTGACCGATAGCCCCGGCTCGCTGACCGATAGCCCCGCCTCGCTGACCGATAGCCCCGCTCGCTGACCGATACCTCATCGCAGGTCCTGTCGTAGCTGATGCTGGAACAGGAGAAGTTCGAAGTCATCGTTTCATCAACAGTACGGAGTCTGGAAATGAGACAGGAAATCAGGCTGAGAGATGGATTGTGCTGCATTTTACTAACGCCTCCTCTTCACAACATCCCTAAACATTCCAGAGCAAATGTAAATGAAATCAGATTTCTCATTGTTTTAGTCGAGGACTGACAGTTGGCTCAGTCCAAAATTAATAACTTGTAATAATGACCAATGCTGGAAATGTACAAGAAACTGGGTAACATTCAAATTCCGGGTGATTGACAGCTGTCCAAACAGATGTGGCAGAAACAAGTTTGTTCGGAGGATCAGGGACATATCTCAATGTCAGTTCAATGACATCATTAATGTAATGTGGGTGTCGCTGGGCTGGGCCAGCATTTATTACCCATCCTGATTGACCTTGTCCCGAGTGTCCCGCTCGGCCATTTCAGGGGGAATTTCAGAGTTAACCCTATTTCTGTGGTTCTGGAGTCACAGGTAGGCCAGATCAAGTAAGGACGGCAGATTTCCTTCCCTAAAGGACCTTAGTGAACCAGATGGGTTTTTACGACAATAGTTACATGGTCATCAAAGAGGGAGACTCGAGGGCAGGTAGAAGTAGAAAGAAGTTGAACCATTACGTCACAGCCTGCAGCTAAGTGATTGGCTGGTGACTGGTAAGTAGTTTTTCTTTTCCATGAGGTGTTATCGTGCGGGGCGCAATGGTTGCTGAGTGAGTGCTTGCTGAGAAGGGGGTACATTTTTAAAAAAAACTTACTGTTGGGAGTTTCCAGCTGAATCCGGTCGGAGTGAGGACAGAGTGACTGCTGGGTAAGTAGTAAAGATTTAAATTGTTTGCGCAGGCCCATAACAGCTGATTGCTGTTCTCGTGTGGGGTGCAGTGACTGCTGGTTAAGTGTTTTATTTTTACCGATAAACCGTTTGTGGGTGAGCACTTTGGAGATAGTGACCACATTTTGGTGTCTTTCACTATTGTATTTAAGTTGGGCAGTTTCTAAACTCTAGACACTAAACCTGTAGTGTCAAAGAACAAAGAACAAAGAAATGTACAGCACAGGAACAGGCCCTTCGGCCCTCCAAGCCCGTGCCGACCATGCTGCCCGACTAAACTACAATCTTCTACACTTCCTGGGTCCGTATCCCTCTATTCCCATCCTATTCATATATTTGTCAAGATGCCCCTTAAATGTCCCTATCGTCCCTGCCTCCACTACCTCCTCCGGTAGTGAGTTCCAGGCACCCACTACCCTCTGCGTAAAAAACTTGCCTCGTACATCTACTCTAAACTTTGCCCCTCTCACCTTAAACCTATGCCCCCTAGTAATTGACCCCTCTACCCTGGGGAAAAGCCTCTGACTATCCACTCTGTCTATGCCCCTCATAATTTTGTATACCTCTATCAGGTCGCCCCTCAACCTCCTTCGTTCCAGTGAGAACAAACCGAGTTTATTCAATCGCTCCTCATAGCTTATGCCCTCCATACCAGGCAACATTCTGGTAAATCTCTTCTGCACCCTCTCTAAAGCCTCCACATCCTTCTGGTAGTGTGGCGACCAGAATTGAACACTATACTCCAAGTGTGGCCTAACTAAGGTTCTATACAGCTACAGCTATACAGTGTCCCCCACCCTTCCACCTCCTTTAACCTGAGGGATAGAGCGAACAACAGACAAGCTCTTTCTTTCTTTTGCTTGTTTTATCTAGAGGGGATGGCAGGGAAGGCAGTGCAATGTTCCTCCTGCAGAATGTTTGAGGTGAGGGACGCCGACAGTGTCCCTGCTGATTTCATCTGTGGGAAGTGTACCCATCTCCAGCTCCTCAGAAACCGCGTTAGGGAACTGGAGCTGGAGCTGGATGAACTTCGGATCATTCGGGAGGCAGAGGTGGTCATAGATAGTAGCTTCAGGGATGTAGTTACTCCGAACAATCAAGATAGATGGGTGACGGTGAGAGGGGCTGGGAGGAAGCAGTCAGTACAGGGATCCCCTGTGGTCGTTCCCCTCAGTAACAAGTATCCCGCTTTGGATACTGTTGAGGGGGACGACCTACCAGGGGTGAGCCACGGTGAACGGATCTCCAGCACTGAGTCTGTCCCTGTGGCTCAGAAGGGAAGGAGGGGGAGCAGGAGAGTAATAGTTATTGGGGACTCGATAGTTAGAGGGACAGATAGACGGTTCTGTGGCAACGAAAGAGACTCACGGATCGTATGTTGCCTCCCGGGTGCCAGGGTCCGTGATGTCTCGGACCGTGTTTTCAGAATCCTTAAGGGGGAGGGGGAACAGTCACAAGTCGTGGTTCACATCGGTACCAACGACATAGGTAAGAGAAGGGACGGGGATTTAAAACAGGAATTTAGGGAGCTAGGGTGGAAGCTGAGAGCCAGGACAAACCATGTTGTCATCTCTGGGTTGTTGCCGGTGCCACGTGCTGGTGAGGTGAGGAACAAGGGGTGAGTGCAGATAAACACGTGGCTGCAGGGATGGTGTAGGAGGGAGGGTTTCAGGTACGTGGATAATTGGAGCACATTCTGGGGAAGGTGGGACCTGTACAGACAGGACGGTTTGCACCTGAACCAGAGGGGCACCAATATCCTGGGAGGGAAATTTGCTACGGCTCTCCGGGGGTGGGGGGGGGCTAAACTAATTTGTCAGGGGTCTGGGAAAACGAGCTGTGTCCCAGAAGCCAGTGTCGAGAGTAGTGAGGTACTGAGGAGGGTATCAAGGTCGCAGGAGTGTACCGGCAGACAGAACGGTGGGTTGAAGTGTGTCTACTTCAATGCAAGGAGCATCCGGAATAAGGTAGGTGAACTTGGAGCGTGGATTGGTACTTGGGACTACGATGCAAACAGAGTGTATCTAAGTTTGGGTAAGGCTGAGTGAGGGTAAGAGGTGAGTGAGGGCTGTGTTTGTTTTTTGGAGTTTGGTGTTGAGTTTCCCCCCCCCCAAAAAAAATAATCCAATTGATTAAGTAAATTAATTAACTAGTTAAGGGAATTTGGTGCTCATTTTAAGGAGGTGCAGAGAAGCAGACCTGTGAGGGAGCCTCGGGAGCAATTACATCACAGCCAGCAGGTAAGTGATTGGCTTGTGACTGGTAAGTGATTTCTCTCTCTTTGACTTTCTCTTAGCTGTGTAGTGTAGTTCAAATTTAACTTCAGGTTTAAGTCATGGCAGGAGAGCTCAGACCCGTGTCATGCTCCTCTTGTGAGATGTGGCAAGTCAGGGACCCTTCTGGTGTCGCCGACTCCTTCATCTGCAAGAAGTGTGTCCAACTGCAGCTCCTGTTAGACCGCTTGACGCCTCTGGAGCTGCGGATGGACTCACTTTGGAGCATCCGCGAAGCTGAGGACGTTGTGGATAGCACATTCAGTGAGTTGGTCACACCGCAGATTAAAATTACTGAGGCAGATAGGGAATGGATGTCCAACAGACAGAGGAAGAGTAGGAAGGCAGTGCAGGGATCCCCTGCGGTCATCGCCCTCCAAAACAGATTTACCGTTTTGGAAACTGTTGGGGGAGATGGCTCACCAGGGGAAGGTGGCAGCAGCCAGGTTCATGGCACCGTGGCTGGCTCTGCTGCACAGAAGGGCGGGAAAAAGAGTGGCAGAGCTATAGTGATAGGGGATTCAATTGTAAGGGGAATAGACAGGCGTTTCTGCGGACGCAAACGAGAATCCAGGTTGGTATGTTGCCTCCCTGGTGCAAGGGTCAAGGATGTCTCGGAGCGGCTGCAGGGCATTCTGGAGGGAGAGGGTGAACAGCCAGCTGTCGTGGTGCATATAGGCACCAACGATATAGGTAAAAAAACGGGATGAGGTCCTACAAGCTGAATTTAGGGAGTTAGGAGTTAAACTAAAAAGTAGGACCTCAAAAGGTAGTAATCTCAGGATTGCTACCAGTGCCACGTGATAGTCAGAGTAGGAATGACAGGATAGCTAGGATGAATACGTGGCTTGAGAGATGGTGCAAGAGGGAGGGTTTCAAATTCCTGGGACATTGGGACCGGTTCTGGGGGAGGTGGGACCTGTACAAATCGGACGGTCTGCATCTGGGTGGGACCGGAACCAATGTTCTCGGGGGTGTGTTTGCTAGTGCAGTTGGGGAGGGTTTAAACTAATGTGGCAGGGGGATGGGAACCGATGTAGGAAGTCAGTGGGGACAGAAACAAAAGGCAGGAAGGGAGAGTGTGTAAAGCGTGACCAGAGAAAGCAGGGCAGAGAGCAAGGAAGGTCTACATTAAACTGCATTTATTTCAATGCAAGGGGCCTGACGGGCAAAGCGGATGAACTCAGGGCATGGACGGGCACATGGGACTGGGATATTATAGCTATGACTGAGGCATGGCTAAGGGAGGGGCAGGACTGGCAGCTCAATGCGGGGTACTGATGCTATAGAAAGGATAGAACAGGAGGTAAGAGAGGAGGGGGAGTGGCGTTTTTGATTAGGGAGAACATCACGGCAGTACTTAGAGGGGATATATCCGAGGGTTCGCCCACTGAGTCTATATGGGTGGAACTGAAAAATAAGAAGGGAGAGATCACCTTGGTAGGACTGTACTACAGGCCCCCAAATAGTCAGCGGGAAATTGAGGAGCAAATATGTAAGGAGATTACAGATAGCTGCAAGAATAATAGGGTGGTAACAGTAGGGGACTTTAACTTTCCCAACATTGACTGGGACAGCCATAGCATTCGGGGCTTGGATGGAGGGAAATTTGTTGAGTGTATTCAGGAGGAATTTCTCATTCAGTATGTGGATGGACCGACTAGAGAGGGGGCAAAACTTGACCTCGTCTTGGGAAATAAGGAAGGGCAAGTGACAGAAGTGCTAGTGAGAGATCACTTTGGGACAAGTGATCATAACTCCATTAGTTTTAAGATAGCTTTGGAGAATGATAGGTCTGGCCCAAGAGTTAAAATTCTTAATTGGGGCAAGGCCAATTTTGATGGTATCAGACAGGAACTTGCAGAGGTAGATTGGGGGAGACAGTTGGCAGGCAAAGGGACGGCTGGTAAATGGGAGGCTTTTTAAAATGTGTTAACCAGGGTGCAGGGTAAGCACATTCCCTTTAGAGTGAAGGGCAAGGCTGGTAGAAGTAGGGAACCCTGGATGACTCGAGATATTGAGACTCTGGTCAAAAGGAAGAAGGAGGCATATGACGTACATAAGCAACTGGGATCAAGTGGATCCCTTGAAGAGTATAGAGATTGTCGAAATAGAGTTAAGAGGGAAATCAGGAGGGCAAAAAGGGGACATGAAATTGCTTTGGCAAATAATGCAAGGGAGAATCCAAAGAGATTCTACAGATACATAAAGGGGAAAAGAGTAACTAGAGACAGAGTAGGGCCTCTTAAGGATCAACAAGGGCATCTGTGTGCAGAGCCACAAGAGTTGGGTGAGATCCTGAATGAATATTTCTCATCAGTATTCACGGTGGAGAAAGGCATGGATGTTAGGAAACTAAGGGAAATAAATAGTGATGTCTTGAGAAGTGTGCATATTACAGAGGAGGAGGTGCTGGAAGTTTTAAAGCGCATCAAGGTAGATAAATCCCCAGGACCTGATGAAATGTATCCCAGGATGTTGTGGGAGGCTAGGGAGGAAATTGCGGGTCCCCTAACAGACATATTTGAATCATCGGCAGCCACAGGTGAGGTGCCTGAAGATTGGAGAGTGGCGAATGTTGTGCCCTTGTTTAAGGGCAGCAGGGAAAAGCCTGGGAACTACAGACCGGTGAGCCCAACGTCTGTAGTAGGTAAGTTGCTAGAAGGTATTCTGAGAGACAGGATCTACAAGCATTTAGAGAGGCAAGGACTGATTCGGGGCAGTCAGCATGGCTTTGTGCGTGGAAAATCATGTCTCACAAATTTGATTGAGTTTTTTGAGGGGGTGACCAAGAAGGTAGATGAGGGCAGTGCAGTAGACGTTGTCTACATGGACTTTAGCAAAGCCTTTGACAAGGTACCGCATGGTAGGTTGTTGCAGAAGGTTAAAGCTCACGGGATCCAGGGTGAGGTTGCCAATTGGATTCAAAATTGGCTGGACGACAGAAGGCAGAGGGTGGTTGTCGAGGGTTGTTTTTCAAACTGGAGGCCTGTGACCAGTGGTGTGCCTCAGGGATCGGTGCTGGGTCCACTGTTATTTGTGATTTATATTAATGATTTGGATGAGAATTTAGGAGGCATGGTTAGTAAGTTTGCAGATGACACCAAGATTGGTGGCACAGTGGATAGTGAAGAAGGTTATCTAGGATTGCAATGGGATCTTGATCAATTAGGCCAATGGGCCGACGAATGGCAGATGGAGTTTAATTTAGATAAATGTGAGGTGATGCATTTTGGCAGATCGAATCAGGCCAGGGCCTACTCAGTTAATGGTATGGCGTTGGGGAGAGTTATAGAACAAAGAGATCTAGGAGTACAGGTTCATAGCTCCTTGAAGGTGGAGTCGCAGGTGGACAGGGTGGTGAAGAAGGCATTCGGCATGCTTGGTTTCATTGGTCGGAACATTGAATACAGAAGTTGGGACGTCTTGTTGAAGTTGTACAAGACATTGGTACGGCCACACTTGGAATACTGTGTGCAGTTCTGGTCACCCTATTATAGAAAGGATATTATTAAACTGGAAAGAGTGCACAAAAGATTTACTAGGATGTTGCCGGGACTTGATGGTTTGAGTTAGAAGGAGAGGCTGGATAGCCTGGGACTTTTTTCCCTGGAGCGTAGGAGGCTTAGGGGTGATCTTATAGAGGTCTATAAAATAATGAGGGGCATAGATAAGGTAGATAGTCAACATCTTTTCCCAAAGGTAGGGGAGTCTAAAACTAGAGGGCATAGGTTTAAGGTGAGAGGGGAGAGATTCAGAAGGGCCCAGAGGGGCAATTTCTTCACTCAGAGGGTAGTGAGTGTCTGGAATGGGCTGCCAGAGGTAGTAGTAGAGGCGGGTACAATTGTGTCTTTTAAAAAGCATTTAGATAGTTACATGGGTAAGATGGGTATAGAGGGTTATGGGCCAAGTGCGGGCAACTGGGACTAGCTTAATGGTTAAAAACTGGGCGGCATGGACTGGTTGGGCCGAAGGGCCTGTTTCCATGCTGTAAACTTCTATGATTCTATGATGTTGTGGCCATTACGGAGTCATGGTTAGAACAGGGACAGGAATGGTTGTTGGAAGTTCCGGGGTATAGATGTTTCAGTAAGAGTAGGGAAGGTGGTAAAAGAGGTGGAGGAGTAGCATTGTTAATCAAGGATAGTTTAATGGCTGCAGAAAAGCAGTTTGAGGAGGATCTGCCTGAGGTAATATGGGCCAAAGTTAGAAATAGGAAAGGAGCGGTCACATTGTTAGGAGTTTTCTATCGGCCCCCAAATAGTAATAGAGATGTGGAGGAAGAAATTGCTAAACAGATTATGGATAGGTGTGGAGGTCTCAGGGTAGTTGTCATGGGTGACTTTAACGTTCCAAATATTGATTGGAACCTGTATAGGTCGAACAGTTCGGATGGGGCAGTTTTTGTACAGTGTGTGCAGGAGGGTTTCCTGACACAAGATGTGGATAGGCCAACAAAGGGGGGGGCCACATTGGATTTGGTACTGGGTAATGAACCGGGCCAAGTGTTAGATTTGGTTGTGGGAGAGCACTTTGGAGATAGTGAACACAATTCGGTGTCTTTCACTATTGCAATGGAGAAGGATAGGGCCATACGGCAGGGCAAGGTTTATAATTGGGGGAGGGGTAATTATGATGCGATTAGGCAAGAATTAGGGACATAAGATGGGAACAGAAACTGTCAGGGAAAGGCACAAATGAAAAGTGGAGTTTGTTCAAGGAACAAATATTGCGGGTCCTTGATAGGCATGTCCCTGTCAGGCAGGGAGGAAATGGCCGTGTGAGGGAACAATGGTTCACAAAAGAGGTTGAATGTCTTGTCAAGAGGAAAAAGGAAGAGTATGTAAGGATGAGAAAACAAGGTTCAGTAGGGTCGCTCGAGGATTACAAGGTAGCAAGGAATGAGATGAAAAAAGGGCTTAGGAGAGCTAGGAGGGGGCATGAGAAGTACTTGGTGGGTCGGATCAAGGAAAACCCCACAGCTTTTTACTCATGTGAGAAATAAAAGAATGACCAGGGTGAGGGTAGGGCCGGTCAAGGACAGTAGTGGGAACTTGTGCATGGAGTCAGAAGAAATAGGAGAGGCGTTGAATGGATACTTTTCTTCAGTGTTCACCAAGGAGAGGGGCCATGTTTTTGAGGATGAGAGTGTGATTCAGGCGGGTAGGCTGGAGGAACCAGATGTTCTGAAGGAGGATGTCTTAGCAATTTTGAAAAACCTGAGGGTCGACAAATCCCCTGGGCCAGATGGGATATATCCAAGGATTCTTTGGCAGGCAAGGGATGAGATTGCAGAGCCTTTGGCTTTGATCTTTGGGTCCTCGCTGTCCACGGGGATAGTGCCAGAGGACTGGAGAGTGGCGAATGTTGTTCCTCTGTTCAAGAAAGGGAATAGGAATGACCCTGGTAATTATAGGCCAGTTAGTCTGACTTCGGTGGTCGGGAATATAATGGAAAAGGTCCTGAAGGATAGGATTTATGAACATTTGGAAAGATGCAGCTTAATCCGGGATAGTCAACACGGATTCATGAAGGGTAGGTCTTGCCTCACAAATTTGATTGAATTCTTTGAGGAGGTAACTAAGTGTGTAGATGAAGGTAGAGCAGTTGATGTCATATACATGGATTTCAGTAAGGCGTTTGATAAGGTTCCCCATGGTCGGCTCATGAAGAAAGTAAGGAGGTGTGGGATAGAGGGAAATTTGGCCAATTGGATAAGTAACTGGCTATCACATAGAAGACTGAGGGTGGTGGTGGATGGAAAATTTTCAGACTGGAGACCAGTTACCAGCGGTGTACCACAGGGATCAGTGCTGGGTCCTCTGCTATTTGTGATTTTTATCAATGACTCGGAGGAGGGGGCTGAAGGGTGGGTCAGTACATTTGCTGATGACACCAAGATTGGTGGAGTAGTGGATGAGGTGGAGGGCTGTTGTAGGCTGCAAAGAGACATTGATAGGATGCAGAGCTGGGCCGAAAAATGGCAGATGGGGTTTAACCCTGATAAGTGCGAGGTGATTCATTTTGGTAGAAACAATTTGAATGCGGAAAACAGCGGCTGACTCTTTGCTACAGCGTGTCATGCGCCACCTAACAGACGGGTGGCTCAAGGGCCAATGCCCGCAGTTCTATAACGTCAGAAATGATCTGGCGGTAGTAGATGGGATTCTTCGGAAACTGGACCGCATTGTCATCCCGCATCGCATGCACCAGCTCGTCCTGGAACAGCTACACGACGGCCATCTTGGCGTGGAAGAGTGCTGCCGACGGGCCCGAGAGGCAGTGTACTGGCCCGGCATTAATGACGACATCGCCAACACAGCGCTCAACTGCCCCACTTGTCAGCGCTTCCAGCCGGCCCAACCACGTGAGACCCTAGAGCCCCATGAGTTGGTCACGTCACCATGGACCAAGGTGGGCATCGACCTGGTCCACGCGCTGGGTAGAGACTATGTCCTGATTGTAGACTACTTTTCAAATTACCCGGAGGTGATACGGTTGCACGACATCACCTCGTCTGCAGTCATCCGTGCCTGTAAGGACACCTTTGCTCGACACGGCATCCCACTCACGGTAATGTCGGACAATGGCCCCTGCTTCGCAAGCCAGGAATGGTCCAACTTTGCCAGGAGGTACAACATTGTGCATGTGACATCCAGTCCCCTGTACCCCCAATCCAACGGCAAAGCGGAGAAGGGAGTTCATATAGTCAAACGGCTCCTCTGCAAGGCTGATGCTGGGTCCGATTTCTACCTCGCCCTGCTGGCCTATCGCTCGGCCCCACTGTCCACGGGCCTGTCACCAGCCCAGCTGCTTATGGGTCGCACCCTGAGGACGACGGTGCCGTCCATCCATGTCCCAGACCTCGACTACGTTCCGGTCCTTCGCCGGATGCAGCTGTCTCGTGTACAGCACAAGGCGGCTCATGACTCCCGTGCAGCTGATCTCCCTGCTCTGGCTCCAGATGACAACATCCATCTTCCGGATGGCTCCATTCTGCGCCACAATCGACGTGCCCTTCGTCTCGTTCCGCGCTCGCTACATGATCCTCCGCCAGTGCCAGGCCCTCCTGTTGTCCCTGACCTGGACTCTGCAGAGATTCCGGTCACTCTGCATCCTCCTCACTCTGACGCAGTCCAGCCCACTCCTCAGCCGGCGGCTCCCGACCCACCCTTGAGGCGGTCAACCAGAATTCGTCGCCCACCTCAGAGACTTAATTTGTGAACTTGTGGACTTATGGACTTTCTGATTTGTTCTGTTCTTCCGTTTAATCGTTCAAGTGGTTTGTATATAGTGTACATCTCGTTATTCTTGTTTTTCTGCACCAGGCACCTTCCCATGTAAATAGCTTAGTTTTTATGTACATAGTCCTGTAAATATTTCACACACGTAGTCAGGAACATTCACCATACACTATTTATTGTCACGCAGGTACATTTTTCATAAAGGGGGGGTGGGATGTCATAATATACACCAGTATATCATGGTGCAGACACACACTGATGGACACACTGTGGGACCAATCAACACACACAACACCGCAGCCAATCACCAGTGAGAGCACACGCACTATAAAGACAGGGGGCATCAGAGTTCCCGCTCATTCGAGTAGCAGCTAGCTGGGAGCACAGAGCTCACAGCCTGCAACACAGACATTCACCATGTGCTGAGTGCATCGACTGGTTAGGACAAGGCAGAGTCTTTAGTTAAAGCTGGTATCGTATTAACCCACAGTCTGAGTATGTTTAAACAGTTAATGATTCAATAAAATAGTGTTGCACTATTTCAAGTGTTGGTGACCTGTATGTGATCCAGAACACCCAACACATCAGCCTCCCTCTCCCTCTCGTTCAGCGCTCGCTAGGTGATCCTCCACTGTCGCCTCGCCCTCCTGCTGACCCTGCCATGGACTAGAGATTCCGGTCACTCTGCCTCCTCGACTCTGACGCAGTCCAGCCCGCTCCTCAGCCGGCGGCTCCCGACCCACCCTTGAGGCGGTCAACCAGAATTCGTCGCCCACCTCAGAGACTTAATCTGTGAACTTTGTGGACTTATGGACTTTCTGATTTGTTCTGTTCTTCCGTTTAATCGTTCAAGTGGTTTGTATATAGTGTTCATCTCGTTATTCTTGTGACACACTGTTTTTCTGCACCAGGCACCTTCCCATGTAAATAGCTTAGTTTCATGTACATAGTCCTGTAAATATTTCGCACACACGTAGTCAGGAACATTCACCATACACTATTTATTGTCACGCAGGTACATTTTTTAAATAAAAATGGGGGGGATGTCATAATATACACCAGTATATCACGGTGCAGAGACATACTGATGGACACACAGTGGGACCAATCAACACACACAACACCACAGCCAATCACCAGTGAGAGCACACGCACTATAAAGACAGGGGGCATCAGAGTTCCCACTCATTCGAGTTGCAGCTAGCTGGGAGGTCTAACTTCCTTGTTACTTCCTTGTTACCTCCTCAAAGAACTCTAACAGATTTGTCAGACGTGACCTCCCCTTGACGAAGCCGTGCTGACTCAGTCCTATTTTACCATGCACTTCCAAGTACTCCGCGATCTCATCTTTAATACCAGACTCTAAAATCTTACCAATGACCGAAGTCAGGCTAACCAGCCTATAATTTCCCGTCTTCTGCCTCCCTCCCTTCTTAAACAGGGGTGTTACATTAACCACTTTCCAGTCCTCTGGGACCCTTCCTGCCTCCAGTGATTCCTGGCCATCATTAGACTTTTTAAAATTTTTATTGAATTTAAATTTCACCACCTGCAGGATTTGAACCCGCGCCCCCAGAGCATGACTCTGGCTCCCTGGTTTCCAGTCCAGTGACGATACCACGAAGCCACCGTCTCTAAACGTGGATTTCAAATTCAATCCCACCATTGTGATTTGGACAAGTTGTGCTGTGGAACCTACCTCTGACATCTCCCCTATACCTTCCTCCAATCACCTTAAAATTATGTCCCCTCGTGACAGCCATTTCCACCCTGGGGAAAAGTCTCTGGCTGTCCACTCTATCCATGCCTCTCATCACCTTGTACACCTCTATCAAGTCACCTCTCTTCCTTCTCCGCTCCAGTGAGAAAAGCCCTAGCTCCCTCAACCTTTCTTCATAAGACATGCCCTCCAGTCCAGGCAGCATCCTGGTAAATCTCCTCTGCACCCTGTCCAAAGCATCCACATCCTTCCTATAATGAGGCGACCAGAACTGGACACAATATTCCAAGTGTGGTCTAACCAGGGTTTTATAAAGCTGCAGCAAAACCTCACGGCTCTTAAACTCAATCCCCCTGTTAATGAAAACCAACACACCATACGCCTTCTTAACAACCCTATCAACCTGGGTGGCAACTTTGAGGGATCGATGTACGTGGACTCCAAGATCCCTCTGTTCCTCCACATTTCCAAGAATCCTGCCTTTAACCCTGTATTCAGCATTCAAATTCGACCTTCCAAAATGAATCACTCCACATTTATCAAGGTTGAACTCCATCTGCCACTTCTCAGCCCAGCTCTGCATCCTGTCAATGTCCTGTTGTAACCTGCAACAACCCTCAACACTATCTACAACTCCCCCAACCTTTGTGTCATCGGTAAACATACTAACCCATCCTTCCACTTCCTCAAAGTCATTTATAAAAACCACAAAGAGCTGTGGTCCCAGAACAGATCCCTGCGGGACACCACTGGTCACCGACCTCCAGGCGGAATACTTTCCATCCACTACCACTCGCTGTCTTCTTTCAGTCAGCCAATTCTGTATCCAGGCAGCCAAATTTCCCTGTATCCTATGCCCCCTAACTTTCTGAATGAGTCTACCATGGGGAACTTTATCAAATGCCTTACTGAAATCCATATACACCACATCCACTGCCCAACCTTCATCAATGTGTCTCGTCACATCCTCAAAGAATTCAATGAGGCTTGTGAGGCATGACCTGCCCCTCACAAAGCCATGCTGACTATCTTTAATCAAACTTTGTTTTTCTAAATAACCATAAATCCTATCTCTCAGAATCCTTTCCAATATTTTACTCACCACAGACATAAGATTGATGGGTCTGTAATTCCCAGGGATTTCCCTATTCCATTTCTTGAATAGGTGAACAACATTCGCCTCCCTCCAATCATCCGGTACTACTCCAGTGGAGAGTGAGGACGCAAAGATCATCGCCAACGGTGCAGCAATCTCCTCCCTCGCTTCCCGTAGTAACTTTGGGTATATCCCGTCAGGCCCAGAGGACTTATCTATCCTGATGCTTTTTGAAATTTCCAGCACATCCGCCTTCTTAATATCAACCTGTTCGAGTCTATTAACCTGGTTCACACTGTTCTCATGAGTAACAAGGTCCCTCTCTCGAGTAGAGTTTAGGATTACAGGAGAAACAGATGTTTTGAGTTTCCAGTCTTTGAGGGACCAAGTGCGTACTGTTAAGGTGCCAAAGTGTAAGATTGAGAGTTTCATTCCTTTAAGAAATGCTTGTTTAATGAAAGATGTTGGAGTCCTCACTGTCTCGGCAGACATTTCAAATTACACCAAACCAGTTTTTCAGATTTGCACACTTGCACACACATCAGCGGGATTTATCACAATAGCTCAGGATGGAAGGTTACTGCGCAGACTGTACCTGGCACCGGTCTTCCCCTCGGGCCCAGTGTGGCCTGTCAGGGCTTGGAGGAGACTCCTCTGATCTTCATTCTGCAAGGCCCTGCTTGAAACGTCACTCTTTAGTACATCATGAACCAAGTGCAGCCTGCGTTCCTGGAGAGGGGAATAAAACAGCAGAGGAAGGGAAAAGACATTGGACCCGGGGCTCAGTGGTAGGACAAGGGGTCAGCCATCGAGGATGGACATGGAAGGCAAGGGACCACAAGGACTGAGCTAATCTGTACCTCACCCACCAACTACCACAGCCTGAAACTATAACAAACAGGCCCCATTTAGAGGGGTGTAAAGAGAAGGACCTGGCGGGGATCATTCAGAAATCTTGGAGGGTAACAGCACAAGTTGACAAGGAGATTCCGTGAATGAGGTACTTTGATATGTAAATAAGTTATACTTTGAGAAATCTGGTTTCGGGATATTGTGACACCCACACACTGGAAAGAGGACAAGGACAATATCAGAGCCTTCAGTGATGGCGAGAGAGTGAAGTCAGGAGAGCCCTTCTCAGAAGAGTAGATTAACGAGAGATTTTTCTCCATCTGGAACCTGGGTCAGTAACCAAAAATTATTCATACATGGGACGTGGGCATTGGAGGCTGGGCCAGCATTTATTCCCAATCGTGTTGTGCCTCCGGGATCGGTGCTGGGTCCACTGTTATTTGTTATATAAATGAATGATTTGGATGAGAATGTAGGAGGCATGGTTAATAAGTTTGCAGATAGGACAGCGCCGAGGACCAGGTTCGATCCCGGTTCTGGGTCACTGCCGGGTGGAGTTTGCACATTCTCCCCGTGCCTGCGTGGGTTTTGCCCCCCCCAACCCGAAGATGTGCAGGGTAGGTGGATTGGCCACGCTAAATTGCCCCTTAATTGGAAAAAATGAATTGGGTACTCTTAAATTTAAAAAAAACATTAGAAATAAATTTTTTTTTAAAATGTTTGCAGATGACACCAAGATTAGTGGCAGAGTGGACAGTGAAGAAGGTTATCTGGGATTGCAACAGGATCCTGACCAATTGGACCAGTGGGCCGATGAATGGCAGATGGAGTTTAATTTGGATAAATGTGAGGTGATGCATTTTGGTCGATCAAATCAGGGCAGGACCTACTCAGTTAATGGTAGGGAGTTGGGGAGAGTTACAGAACAAAGAGATCTAGGGGTACAGGTTCATAGCTCCTTAAAGGTGGAGTCGCAGGTGGACAGGGTAGTGAAGGCGGCATTCGACATGCTTGGTTTCATTGGTCAGAACATTGAATACAGGAGTTGGGACGTCTGGTTGAAGTTGTACAAGACATTGGTACGGCCACACATGGAACACTGTGTACAGTTCTGGTCACCCTATTATAGGAAGGATATTGTTAAACTAGAAAGAGTGCAGGAGAGATTTACGAGGATGCTACCAGGACTTGATGGTCTGAGTTATAAGGAGAGGCTGGATAGGCTGGGACTTTTTTCCCTGGAGCGTGGGAGGCTTAGGGGTGAACTTAGAGGTCTAAAAATAATGAGGGGCACAGATAAGGTAGATAGTCAACATCTTTCCCCAAAGGTAGGGGAGTCTAGAGCTAGCAGCATAGGCTTAAGGTGAGAGGGGAGAGATACGAAAGAGACCAGAGGGAAGTTTCTGCACACAGAGGGTGGTGAGTGTCTGGAATGAGCTGCCAGAGGCAGTGGTAGAGTTTTGTCCTTTAAAAAGCAGTTAGACAGTTACGTGGGCAGAGTGGGTATAGAGGGATATGGGCCAAATGTGGGCAAGTGGGACTAGCTCAGTGATAGAAACTGGGCAGCATGGACAAGCTGGGCCGAAGGACCTGTTTCCTTGCTGCAAACAGGTGTGACTCTAATTACCCTCGAGGGGGCATTGCTGTGGGATAAGGACATTAATGACCTAGATGGGTTTTTACAACGACGACAATGGTTTCATTCCAGATTATTATTTAATTCAGATTTTACCATCTGCAGTGGCAGGATTTGAATCTGGGGCCGCAGCGCAGTACTCTGGGTCTCGGGATTACTAGTCCCAGTGACAATACCATTGCCCCACCACCTCCTCAAGATCAGAACTTAATTAGTATACGATGCAGAGTGTCATGTGAGTGTACCTTTAAGAAATGGGTGTTTATAAATGGGTGTGTATCTAAATATCTGGAGTGAGAGTACCTTTAAGAAATGCGTGTTTACTACTGCAGTGATGTCAGAGAGTGGGTGGAGCTGGGCTGTCTCTCAGCTTTTTACTTTTGTTTTTGAGCAGGCTGCAGGGTGTGTTTTAGTTTGGTTTCAGTGTTGGAGCTGAAGCCAGACAGAGCAGGTGTACTGCTGTTCTCTCTGCCATCAAAAGACTATCTCTTGATCATTTGGTGAATTCAGAATTATAAATGTTCTCAGTAGTGAATGTAAACCTAATGTGCTTCTGTTAAAAGGTGTTTTTAAGTCATATGGATTTTAAAAGGAAAGCTTAAAGGATTACTTAGTGTTATATTAATTGGGGGATTGTATTTGAATTAATGGTTGCTAAGATGTTCACTGTATGTTTTAAAAAGGTTAACTTGAGTTCATAGAATAAACATTGTTTTGCTTTAAAAAATACTTTTCCATTTCTGCTGTCCCACACCTGTAGAGTGAGCTGTGTGCTCCCCATACCACAATCTATTAAAAGTTGTGCGTCAGGTCAACTCCATGATACACTTTGGGGTTCTCTAAACCCTGGCCCAGAAGAGGGAAATGAGGAGAAAATTCTTCTTCACACACAGTCGCGAAGATTGGGATGTACGGAGAACTTGGTGGAATTGGGTTCCATAAAAATGTTCAAAGAGCAAGTGGCCATGTATCTGGTGAACTGGTTGGGTTACGAGGATTAAGATTAATTGTCTAAATCTTCCAAATTGCCAATAGCAATACGCCAAAATACCTCCCTTCAATAATTCCAATTGCAAAGGTAGTGCAAATTCAAGCGAGAACACCACTCATGGTCAAAACAATCTCACCAACCAGCCTCCCCATAACAGACATCACCAACCTGCTCATAACCAACCTCTCAAACCTGCCATAACCAATCTCACCAACACGCCCATAACCAATCTCACCAACCAGCCCATAACAAATCTCACCAACCCGCCCATAACCAACCACTCCAACCCGCCCATAACCAGCCCAACCAACCCGCCCATAACCAATCTCACCAACCGGCCCATAACCAACCTCTCCAACCCGCCTATAACCAGCCTCACCAACCCGCCCATAACCAATCTCACCAACCCGCCCATAACCAATCTCACCAACCCGCCCATAACCAATCGCACCAACACGCCCACAACCAATCTCACCAACCCGCCCATAACCAATCTCACCAACCCGCCCATAACCAATCTCACCAACCCGCCCATAACCAATCTCACCAACCCGCCCATAACCAATCTCACCAACCCGCCCATAACCAATCTCACCAACCCGCCCATAACCAATCTCACCAACCAGCCCATAACCAATCTCACCAACCAGCCCATAACCAATCTCACCAACCAGCCCATAACCAATCTCACCAACCAGCCCATAACCAATCTCACCAACCAGCCCATAACCATTCTCACCAACCAGCCCATAACCAATCTCCCCAACCCGCCCATAACCAACCACTCCAACCCGCCCATAACCAGCCTCACCAACCCGCCCATAACCAACCTCTCCAAACGGCCCATAACCAATCTCACCAACACGGCCATAACCAAAGTCACCAACCTGCCCATAACCAAAATCACCAACCCGCCCATAACCAAAATCACCAACCCGCCCATAACCAAAATCACCAACCCGCCCATAACCAACCTCACCAACCTGCCCATAACCAAAATCACCAACCCGCCCATAACCAAAATCACCAACCCGCCCATAACCAACCTCACCAACCTGCCCATAACCAACCTCACCAACCTGCCCATAACCAACCCGTCCAACCCGCCCATAACCAATCTCACCAACCCGCCCATAACCAAAATCACCAACCCGCCAATAACCAACCTCACCAACCCGCCCACAACCAATCTCACCAACCCACACAACCAATCTCACCAACCCGCCCATAACAAACCTCACCAACCCACCCATAACCAACCCGCCCATAACCAATCTCACCAACCCGCCCATAACCAATCTCACCAACCCACCCATAACCAATCTCTCCAACCATCCCATAACCAACCTCACCAACCCGCCTAAAACAAACCTCTCTAACCCACCCATAACAAACCTCACCGACCTGCCACTAACCAATCGCACCAATAACCCATAACCAATCTCACCAACCCGCCCATAACCAATCTCACCAACCCGCCCATAACCAATCTCCCCAACTCGCCCATAACCAAAATCACCAACCCGCCCATAACCAATCCCACCAACCCGCCCATAACCAATCCCACCAACCCGCCCATAACCAACCTCACCAACCCGCCCATAACCAACCTCACCAACCCGCCCATAACCAATCCCACCAACCCGCCCATAACCAATCCCACCAACCCGCCCATAACCAATCCCACCAACCCGCCCATAACCAATCCCACCAACCCGCCAATAACCAACCTCACCAACCAGCCCATAACCAATCTCACCAACCCGCCTAAAACAAACCTCTAACCCACCCATAACAAGCCTCTCCAACCCGCCCATAACCAATCTCACCAACTTGCCCATAACCAACCTGCCACTAACCAATCGCACCAATAACCCAGAACCAATCTCACCAACCCGCCCATAACCAATCTCACCAACCCGCCCAGAACCAATCTCACCAACCCTCCCATAACCAATCTCACCAACCCGCCCATAACCAATCTCACCAAACCGCCAATATCCAATCTCACCAACTCACCCATAACCAATCTCACCAACCCTCTCACCAACCGGCCCATAACCAATCTCTCCAACTCGCCCAGAACCAATCTCTCCAACTCGCCCATAACCAATCTCACCAACCCTCCCATAACCAATCTCACCAACCCGCCCATAACCAATCTCACCAAACCGCCAATATCCAATCTCACCAACTCACCCATAACCAATCTCACCAACCCTCCCACCAACCAGCCCATAATCAATCTCACCAACCTGCCCATAAACAATCTCTCCAACTCGCCCAGAACCAATCTCTCCAACTCGCCCATAACCAATCTCACCAACCCGCCCATAACCAATCTCACCAACCTGCCCATAACCAATCTCACCAACCAGCCCATAACCAACCTCCCCAACCAGCCCATAACCAATCTCCCCAACTCGCCCATAACCAATCTCACCAACCAGCCCATAACCAACCCGCCCATAACCAATCTCACCAACCTGCCACAAACCAATCTCACCAACCCGCCCATAACCAATCTCACCAACCCGCCCATAACCAATCTCACCAACCCGCCCATAGCCAATCTCACCAAACCGCCAATACCCAATCTCTCCAACTCGCCCAGAACCAATCTCTCCAACTCGCCCATAACCAATCTCACCAACCAGCCCATAACCAATCTCACCAACCTGCCCATAACCAACCACTCCAACCCGCCCATAACCAATCTCACCAACTCGCCCATAACCAATCTCACCAACCCGCCCATAACCAACCTCACCAACCCGCCCATAACCAATCTCCCCAACTCGCCCATAATCAAAATCACCAACCCGCCCATAACCAATCCCACAAAGCCGCCCATAACCAATCTCACCAACCAGCCCATAACCAATTTCACCAACCAGCCCATAACCAACCACTCCAACACGCCCATAACCATTCTCACCAACCAGCCCATAACCATTCTCACCAACCAGCCCATAACCAATCTCACCAACCAGCCCATAACCAACCTCACCAACCCGCCCATAACCAATCTCCCCAACTCGCCCATAATCAAAATCACCAACCCGCCCATAACCAATCCCACCAACCCGCCCATAACCAATCCCACCAACCCGCCCATAACCAACCTCACCAACCCGCCCATAACCAACCTCACCAACCCGCCCATAACCAATCCCACCAACCCGCCCATAACCAATCCCACCAACCCGCCCATAACCAATCCCACCAACCCGCCAATAACCAACCTCACCAACCAGCCCATAACCAATCTCACCAACCCGCCTAAAACAAACCTCTAACCCACCCGTAACAAGCCTCTCCAACCCGCCCATAACCAATCTCACCAACTTGCCCATAACCAACCTGCCACTAACCAATCGCACCAATAACCCAGAACCAATCTCACCAACCCGCCCATAACCAATCTCACCAACCCGCCCATAACCAATCTCACCAACCCTCCCATAACCAATCTCACCAACCCGCCCATAACCAATCTCACCAAACCGCCAATATCCAATCTCACCAACTCACCCATAACCAATCTCACCAACCCTCTCACCAACCGGCCCATAACCAATCTCTCCAACTCGCCCATAACCAACCTCACCAACCCGCCCATAACCAATCCCACCAACCCGCCCATAACCAATCCCACCAACCCGCCCATAACCAATCCCACCAACCCGCCCATAACCAATCCCACCAACCCGCCCATAACCAACCTCACCAACCAGCCCATAACCAATCTCACCAACCCGCCTAAAACAAACCTCTAACCCACCCATAACAAGCCTCTCCAACCCGCCCATAACCAATCTCACCAACTTGCCCATAACCAACCTGCCCATAACCAATCTCTCCAACTCGCCCAGAACCAATCTCTCCAACTCGCCCATAACCAATCTCTCCAACTCGCCCATAACCAATCTCTCCAACTCGCCCATAACCAATCTCACCAACCCTCCCATAACCAATCTCACCAACCCGCCCATAACCAATCTCACCAAACCGCCAATATCCAATCTCACCAACTCACCCATAACCAATCTCACCAACCCTCCCACCAACCAGCCCATAATCAATCTCACCAACCTGCCCATAAACAATCTCTCCAACTCGCCCAGAACCAATCTCTCCAACTCGCCCATAACCAATCTCACCAACCCGCCCATAACCAATCTCACCAACCTGCCCATAACCAATCTCACCAACCAGCCCATAACCAACCTCCCCAACCAGCCCATAACCAATCTCCCCAACTCGCCCATAACCAATCTCACCAACCAGCCCATAACCAACCCGCCCATAACCAATCTCACCAACCTGCCACAAACCAATCTCACCAACCCGCCCATAACCAATCTCACCAACCCGCCCATAACCAATCTCACCAACCCGCCCATAACCAATCTCACCAAACCGCCAATACCCAATCTCTCCAACTCGCCCAGAACCAATCTCTCCAACTCGCCCATAACCAATCTCACCAACCAGCCCATAACCAATCTCACCAACCTGCCCATAACCAACCACTCCAACCCGCCCATAACCAATCTCACCAACTCGCCCATAACCAATCTCACCAAACCGCCCATAACCAACCTCACCAACCCGCCCATAACCAATCTCCCCAACTCGCCCATAATCAAAATCACCAACCCGCCCATAACCAATCCCACCAACCCGCCCATAACCAATCTCACCAACCAGCCCATAACCAATTTCACCAACCAGCCCATAACCAACCACTCCAACACGCCCATAACCAATCCCACCAACCCGCCCATAACCAATCTCACCAACCAGCCCATAACCATTCTCACCAACCAGCCCATAACCAATCTCACCAACCAGCCCATAACCAACCTCACCAACCCGCCCATAACCAATCTCCCCAACTCGCCCATAATCAAAATCACCAACCCGCCCATAACCAATCCCACCAACCCGCCCATAACCAATCTCACCAACCAGCCCATAACCAATTTCACCAACCAGCCCATAACCAACCACTCCAACACGCCCATAACCATTCTCACCAACCAGCCCATAACCATTCTCACCAACCCGCCCATAACCAATCGCACCAACCCGCCCATAACCATTCTCACCAACCAGCCCATAACCAATCCCACCAACCCGCCCATAACCAATCTCACCAACCAGCCCATAACCAATTTCACCAACCAGCCCATAACCAACCACTCCAACACGCCCATAACCATTCTCACCAACCAGCCCATAACCATTCTCACCAACCAGCCCATAACCAACCTCACCAACCAGCCCATAACCATTCTCACCAACCAGCCCATAACCATTCTCACCAACCAGCCCATAACCAATCTCACCAACCAGCCCATAACCAATCTCACCAACCAGCCCATAACCATTCTCACCAACCAGCCCATAACCAATCTCCCCAACCCGCCCATAACCAACCTCTCCAACACGCCCATAACCAATCTCACCAACCAGCCCATAACCAATCTCACCAACTCGCCAATAACCAACCTCACCAACCCGCCCATAACCAGCCTCACCAACCCGCCCATAACCAATCTCACCAACACGGCCATAACCAATCTCACCAACCAGCCCATAACCAATCTCACCAACCCGCCCATAACCAATCTCACCAACCCGCCCATAACCAACCTGCCCATAACCAATCTCACCAACCCGCCCATAACCAATCCCACCAACCCGCCCATAACCAATCTCACCAACCAGCCCATAACCAACCTCACCAACCAGCCCATAACCAACCTCACCAACCAGCCCATAACCAATCTCACCAACCCTCTCACCAACCCGCCCATAACCAATCTCACCAACCCGCCCAGAACCAATCTCACCAACCCGCCCATAACCAATCTCACCAACCCGCCCATAACACGCCTCTCCAACCTGCCAGTGACCAATCTCACCAACCCACCCATAACCAACCTGCCAATAACCAACGTCACCAACCCGCTGTGATAAACCATTGTTAGTGTATTATATGTATTGTGGTAAACAGTTACTGTACTACATGTATTGTGGTAAACCACTGCCTGATGGCTCCGACTCCCCTCGGGCTCATTATAAAGGTGGCTGACCTCCGGCCCTGCCTCAGTTCAGGGTCAGAGGCCAGGAGGCTTTCTGTTTAGCTTATTAAAGCCACAGTTTTGTTCACTACTCGTCTCGTGTTAACTGATGGCACATCAATTTAATAAGCTAAACTTTTAAGCTAACACTCAGGCCTGATCGCCTGGAGCTGGACCCACAAGCAGCCGACACCACTGCGACATTCGAGCACTGGCTAAGCTGCTTCGAAGCGTACCTCGGATCCTCCACAACAACGTCACTGACCTCCAAAAGCTTCAAATACTCAACGCACGGGTGAGCCCGCAGGTTTTCCTGATCAGAGACGCCCCCTCTTATACGGAGGCGATAATGCTGCTGAAGGGACAGTACGTAACGGCAGTAAACGAGGTGAACGTCAGGCACCTCCCTGCCACGAGGCGACAACGCCCCGGGGAATCACAAGCCGAATTCCTGCGTGCATTGCTGGTACTCGGCCGGAACTGTGCTTCCCAGGCGGTATCGGCTGTCCAACACACTGAGCTGCTGAGCAGGGACGCCTCTGTCGCGGGCATTAAATCCAATTACATCCGCCAGCGCTTGCTAGAAGGGGGTACACCCGGCCTCCCAGAGACAGTGCAGCTCTCAAACTCACTGGAAGTGGCTTTCCAGAACATGGAGGCCTACACCTCCGACCACCATCACCCGACCCGGGTGCAGCGCAAGCCTGTGCCGCGCAGCAGCCCAACACCGGAAGCCCGAAATGCTACTTTTGCGGTCAGGGTAAGCAGCCCAAACAACGCTGTCCTGCACGGAACGCGATTTGCAACGGGTGTGGGAGGAAGGGCCACTTCGCCAAAGTCTGCCAGGCCCAACCTGTCCCTAAAGTTCCTAGGCCCAGCAGCGCTGCCTGTCGTCTGTCGGGACCACCCAATCTGCCTCGCCAGCCACCACGCACGACCCATGGGGGCCGCCATTTTGGAACCACACTGCCGCCTCCCAGGACCCCTGCTCACCCGGTCGTACGCTGGCCACCGCTACCTCGGACCAGCCCACCCACCACCTTCCGAAGCTCGCCTCCATCACACTCGGCCAGTCTCGACCTCATCATCTCACTAAATCTACGATGGCCGTCCGGATCAACGGGCACGGGACGGCCTGCTTCTTCAACTCCGGGAGCACAGACAGCTTTATCCACCCAGATACGGCAAGGCGCTGCTCCCTCCCAATTTTACCCGCGACCCAGAAAATCTCCCTGGCTTCCGGATCAAATTCCGTATCAATCCGGGGGTACTGTGTCGTGATCCTTTCGGTACAAGGCGTAGAGTACACTAACTTTAAGCTCTACGTCCTCCCCCATCTCTGCGCTGCCCTATTACTGGGGCTTGACTTCCAGTGCCACCTCCAAAGCCTTACCTTAAAGTTTGGTGGACCCCTGCCCCCCTCACCGTCTGTAGCCTCACGAACCTGAAGGTCGCCCCACCCTCGCTCTTCGCTAACCTGACCCCAGACTGTAAGCCCGTCGCCACTAGGAGCAGACTATACTGTGCCTGGGACAGGGCCTTTATCAGGTCGTAGGTCCAACGACTCCTACGAGAGGGGATCATTGAGGCTAGATCAGCCCCTGGAGACCCCAAGTGGTGGACGTCAAGACTGGGGAGAAGAACCGGATGGTCATCGACTACAGTTAGATGATCAACTGGTACACGCAGCTTGATGCGTACCCCCTCCCCCGCATATCTGACATGGTCAATCAGATTGCGCAGTATCGAGTCTTCTCCACAGTTGACTTGAAGTCCGCCTCCCACCAGCTCCCCATCCGCCCGGAGGACCGCCCATACACTGCCTCCGAGGCAGACGGCCGCCTCTACCACTTCCTCAGGGTTCCCTTCGGCGTCACCAATGGGGTCTCGGTCTTCCAGCGAGAAATGGACCGAATGGTTGATCAGTACGGGCTGCGGGCCACGTTCCCGTATCTGGATAATGTCACCACCTGCGGCCATGACCAGCAGGACCATGATGCTAACCTCCGCCGTTTCCTCCACATCGCCAAGCTCCGTAACTTCACATACAATAAAGAGAAATGCATTTTCCGCACAACCCGTCTAGCCATCCTCGGCTACGTTGTGGAAAACGGGGTCCTAGGGCCCGATCCCGACCGCATACGCCCCCTCCTGGAACTTCCCCTCCCCACTGCCCCACGGCCCTGAAGAGATTCAGGGTTCTTCTCTTATTATGTCAGTGGGTCCCCAACTATGCGGACAAGGCCTGTCGACTAATTAAATTCACCATTTTTCCCCTGACGGCTGAGGCATGCCTGGCCTTCAACCGCATCAAGGCAGATATTGCCAAAGGCGCGATGCACCATTCCGTTCCAGGTGGGGAGCGATGCGTCGGACTTTTCTCTGGCCGCTACCCTCAACCAGGCGGGCAGGCCCGTGGCTTTCTTCGCCCGGACACTCCATGCCTCCGAAATTCGACACTCCTCCTTCGATAAGGAAGCCCAAGCCATTGTGGAAGCTGTGCGACATTGGAGGCATTACCTGGCTGGCAGGGGATTCACTCTCCTCACCGACCAACGGTCGGTTGCCTTCATGTTTAATAATACATAATGGATAATTGGGGTTCATTCTAGGGTCAGTGGGACCTCTACAAACGGGATGGTCTACACCTGGACCAGAGGGGTACCAATATCCTGGGGGGGAAATTTGCTAATGCTCTTCGGGAGGGTTTAAACTAGTTCAGCAGGGGAATGGGAACCTGAATTGGAGCTCCAGTATACAGGAAGTTGAGAGTAGTGAGGTCATGAGTAAGGTTTTAAAGTTGCAGGAGTGTACCGGCAGGTAGGAAGGTGGTTTAAAATGTGTCTTCTTCAATGCCAGGAGCATCCGGAATAAGGTGGGTGAACTTGTGGCATGGGTTGGTACCTGGGACTTCGATGTTGTGGCCATTTCGGAGACATGGATAGAGCAGGGACAGGAATGGTTGTTGCAGGTGCCGGGATTTAGATATTTCAGTAAGCTCAGGGAAGGTGGTAAAAGAGGGGGAGGGGTGGCATTGTTAGTCAAGGACAGTATTACGGTGGCAGAAAGGACGTTTGATGAGGACCCGTCTACTGAGGTAGTATGGGCTGAGGTTAAAAACAGGAAAGGAGAGGTCACCCTGTTAGGGGTTTTCTATAGGCCTCCGAAAAGTTCCAGAGATGTAGAGGAGAGGTTTGTAAAGATGATTCTGGATAGGAGCGAAAGCAACAGGGTAGTTGTTATGGGGGACTTTAACTTCCCAAATATTGACTGGAAACGCTATAGTTCGAGTACATTAGATGGGTCAGTTTTTGTCCAATGTGTGCAGGAGGGTTTCCTGACACAGTATGTAGATAGGCCAATGAGAGGCGAGGCCATATTGGATTTGGTACTGGGTAATGAACCAGGGCAGGTGTTAGATTTGGAGGTAGGTGAGCACTTTGGTGATAGTGACCACAATTCGATTACGTTTACTTTAGTGATGGAAAGGGATAGGTATATACCGCAGGGCAAGAGTTTTATCTGGGGGAAAGGCAATTATGATGAGGCAAGACTTAGGATACATCGGATGGAAAGGAAAACTGCAGGGGATGGGCACAATGGAAATGTGGAGCTTGTTCAAGAAACAGCTACTGCGTGTCCTTGATAAGTATGTACCTGTCAGGCAGGGAGGAAGTGGTCGAGCAAGGGAACCGTGGTTTACTAAAGCAGTCGAAACACTTGTCAAGAGGAAGGAGGAGGCTTATGTAAAGATGAGACATGAAGGTTCAGTTAGGGTGCTCGAGAGTTACAAGTTAGCTAGGAAGGACCTAAAGAGAGAGCTAAGAAGAGCCAGGAGGGGACATGAGAAGTCTTTGGCAGGTAGGATCAAGGATAACCCTAAAGCTTTCTATAGATATGTCAGGAATAAAAGAATGACTAGGGTAAGAGTAGGGCCAGTCAAGGACAGTAGTGGGAAGTAGTGCTTGGAGTCCGAGGAGATAGGAGAGGTGCTAAATGAATATTTTTCGTCAGTATTCACACAGGAAAAAGACAATGTTGTCGAGGAGAATACGGAGATTCAGGCTACTAGACTAGAAGGGCTTGAGGTTCATAAGGAGGAGGTGTTAGCAATTCTGGAAAGTGTGAAAATAGATAAGTCACCTGGGCCAGATGGCATTCATCCTAGGATTCTCTGGGAAGCTTGGGAGGAGATTGCTGAGCCTTTGGCCTTGATCTTTAAGTCATCTTTGTCTACAGGAATAGTGCCAGAAGACTGGAGGATAGCAAATGTTGTTCCCTTGTTCAAGAAGGGGAGTAGAGATAACCCCGGTAACTATAGACCAGTGAGCCTTACTTCTGTTGTGGAAAAATCTTGGAAAGGTTTATAAGAGATAGGGTGTATAATCATCTGGAAAGGAATAATTTGATTAGAGATAATCAAAACGGTTTTGTGAAGGGTAGGTCGTGCCTCACGAACCTTAGAGTTCTTTGAGAAGGTGACCAAACAGGTGGATGAGGGTAAAGCAGTTGATGTGGTGTATATGGATTTCAGTAAAGTGTTTGATAAGGTTCCCCATGGTAGGCTACTGCAGAAAATACGGAGGCATGGGATTCAGGGTGATTTAGCAGTTTGGATCAGACATTGGCTAGCTGGAAGAAGACAAAGGGTGGTGGTTGATGGGAAATGTTCAGATTGCAGTCCAGTTACTAGTGGTGTACCACAAGGATCTGTTTTGGGGCCACTGCTGTTTGTCATTTTTATAAATGACCTGGAGGAGGGCGTAGAAGGATGGGTGAGTAAATTTGCAGATGACACTAAAGTCGGTGGAGTTGTGGACAGTGCGGAAGGATGTTACAAGTTACAGAGGGACATAGATAAGCTGCAGTGCTGGGCTGAGAGGTGGCAAATGGAGTTTAATGCAGAAAAGTGTGAGGTGATTCATTTTGGAAGGAATAACAGGAAGACAGAGTACTGGGCTAATGGTAAGATTCTCATCAGTGTGGATGAGCAGAGAGATCTCGGTGTCCATGTACATAGATCCCTGAAAGTTGCCACTCAGGTTGAGAGGGTTGTTAAGAAGTCGTACGGTGTGTTAGCTTTTATTGGTAGAGGGATTGGGTTTCGGAGCCATGAGGTCCTGTTGCAGCTGTACAAAACTCTGGTGCGGCCGCATTTGGAGTATTACATGCAATTCTGGTCGCTGCATTATAGGAAGGATGTGGAAGCATTGGAAAGGGTGCAGAGGAGATTTACCAGAATGTTGCCTGGTATGGAAGGAAGATCTTATGAGGAAAGGCTGAGGGACTTGAAGCTGTTTTCGTTAAGAGAGAAGAAGGTTTCAGAGGTGATTTAATTGAGGGATACAAGATGATCAGAGGATTGGATAGGGTGGACAGTGAGAGCCTTTTTCCTCGGATGGTGATGTCTAGCACGAGGGGACATACCTTTAAATTGAGGGGAGATAGATTTAGGACAGATGTCAGAGGTAGGTTCTTTACTCAGAGTAGTAAGGGTGTGGAATGCCCTGCCTGCAACAGTAGTGGACTCGCCAACACTAAGGGCACTCAAATGGTCATTGGATAGACATATGGACGATAAGTGAGTGTAGATGGGCTTTAGAGTGGTTTCACAGGTCGGCGCAACATCGAGGGCCGAAAGGCCTGTACTGCGCTGTAATGTTCTATGTTCTATGTTCAATAACACACAGCGGGGCAAGATCAAGAATGACAAGATTCGGAGGTGGAGAATCGAGCTCCTCACCTACAACTACGAGATCTTGTATCGACCCGGGAAGCTCAATGAGCCCCCTGATGCCCTGTCCCGCGGTACGTGCCAGCGCACAAGTAGACCGACCTCGGACCCTCCACACTGACTTCTGTCAGCCGGGGGTCACCCATTTTTTTCATTTTATCAGGACTCACAACCTGCCTTACTGCATCGAGGAGATCAGGACCGTGACCAGGGACTGCCAGGTCTGCACAGAGTGCAAACCGTACTTCTATCGGCCAGACAGAGCGCACCTGGTAAAGGCCTCCCGCCCCTTTGAGCGCCTCAGCATGGACTTCAAAGAGCCCCTCTCCTCCACTGACCGTAACGTGTACTTCCTCAACGGTGTTGACGAGTACTCACGAATCCCCTTTGCCATCCCATGCCCTGACATGACCTCTGCCACCGTCATCAAGACTCTGCACAGTCTCTTCACCTTGTTCAGTTTCCCCACCTACAGCCACAGCGATCGGAGTTCCTCCTGAATGAGCGACGAGTTGCGTCAGTTCCTGCTCAGCAAGGGCATAGCCTCAAGCAGGACTACCAGCTACAACACCTGGGGAAATGGACAGGTGGAGAGGGAGATAGCGACTGTCTGGAAGGCCGTCCTTCTTGCCCTACGGTCTACACGTCTCCCAGTCTCCCGCTGGCAGGAGGTCCTTCCCGATGCACTCCACTCCTGTGTACCGCCACCAATGAGACCCCTCACGAACGTATGTTTTCCTTCCCAGGAAGTCCACCTCAGGGGTCTCGCTCCCGTCCTCCTCCGGAAGCATGCGAGGAGCCATAAATCGATCCCCTCGTCGAGACGATCCTGCTCCTCCATGCCAATCCACAATATGCCTACGTGGCACATCATGACGGGCGGCAGGACACAGTCTCCCTCCGGGATTTGGCACCTGCAGGTTCTCCATTGACCATCACCACCATCCCCGACCCTTCACCCCCCCCCTCCCTCCACCGACCCAACTACTGGGTGGAGAAGAGGACGACACGCTCCCGGACGCGCAGGTCTCGACACCGGTGCCCACACCACAGCCGAGACTGAGGCGATCACGGTGGAAGGTCAAGGCCCCCGACAGACTTGGCCTTTAAGTCCACTTCACCCCCGCTGGACTCTTTTATTAACAGGGGGTGAATGTGGTATACCACTGTTAGTGTATTATATGTATTGTGGTAAACTGTTACTGTACTGCATGTATTGTGATAAACCACTGCCTGATGGCTCCGCCTCCCCTCAGGCTCGGTATAAAGGTGGCTGACCTCCGGCCTGCCCCAGTTCAGGGTCAGTGGCCAGGAGGCTGTTTAGCTTATTAAAGCCACAGTTTTGTTCACTACTCGTCTCGTGTTAATTGATGGCACATCACCCGTCCATAACAAACCTCTCCAACCCGCCCATAACAAATCTACTTTAAACTCAGAACCACTTGTGGTCAAGTCAGCTTTCCGAATGCTGCCATGCCCAGACGTACCCCATTTAGATTCTCCCTCAGCAGTGACATAGCTGACATGTTTCTCCATTGTTTCAGGGCAGATTCAATCAAAGTGTTAAATTCTGAAGGGTTTTGCTGGAATAAAAGCGGCGAACGGGTTTGCAGGACAGCAAGGCAGTAATCCGAGAACACAGCTTTCAGACGATTGGCAAGTAATCCCGAATACGCTGTCAGAAATGTCATTGGAAGTAGGCTCAATAGCAAGGAGGCCATTCGGTCCATTGATGTCATGCTGTCTGTCAAGATCCAAATCAGCCCCACCCCCCTCGCTCGATCCCGTATGCCCTGCAAGTTAAACGTTCCTTTTGAAATCATCGAGTTCTTCCTTCACTACCTTGGAGGAAGCCCAGTCCAGATCTTCTCCAACAGCGACATGAAATACTTCCTCAGTATCTCTCAGCAAAATCCTCAAATCTGTATCCCTCGAGGCCTTGGTTTATCAGCCAATAGGAACTTTCCTTTATCCACCTTATTCAAATCTGTCAAATATGACCATTTTTTGAAAATTCATTTACAGGATGTGGGTGCCGCTGGTTAGGGACCAGCATTTATTGCCCCTCGCTAATTGCCCTTCAGAAGGTGGGGGGGGGGGTGAGCTGCCTTCTTGAACCGCTGCAGTCCCGAGGTGTAGGTACACCCACTGTGCTGTTAGGGAGGGAGTTCCAGGATGTTGCCCCAGCGACAGTGAATGAACGGCGATATATTTTCCAGTCAGGGTGGTGAGTGACTTGGAGGGGAACCTCCAGGTGGTGGGGTTCCCAGGTATCTGCTGCTCTTGTCCTTCTAGATGGTAGAGGCCGTGGGTTTGGAAGGTGCTGCCTAAGGAGCCTTGGTGAGTTACTGCAGTGCATCTTGTAGATGGGACACACAGCTGCCACTGTGCGTCGGTGGTGGAGGGAGTGAATGTTTGTGGAAGGGGGAACAATCCAGCTGGGCTGCTTTGTCCTGGATGGTGTTGAGCTTCTCGTGTTGGAGCTGCACTCATCCAGACAGCACGGTAGCACAGTGGTTAGCACTGTTGCTTCACAGCTCCAGGGTCCCAGGTTCGATTCCCGGCTTGGGTCACTGTCTAGCTGGAGTCTGCACGTTCTCCCTGTGTCTGCGTGGGTTTCCTCCGGGTGCTCCGGTTTCCTCCCACAGTCCAAAGATGTGCAGGTTGGGTGGATTGGCCGTGCTAAATTGCCCTTAGTGTCCAAAAAGGTTAGGTGGGGTTACTGGGTTACGGGGATAAGGTGGAGACGTGGGCTTAAGTAGGGTGCTCTTTCCAAGAGCCGGTGCAGACTTGATGGGCTGAATGGCCTCCATCTGCACTGTAAATTCTATGATTCTAAGTGCAGAGTATTCCATTACACTCCTGACTTGTAGATGGTGGACAGGCTTTGGGGTCAGGAGGTGAGTTACTCGCCGGAGGATTCCTGGCCTTGGACCCGCCCTGGTAGTCACCGTATGAATGTGGCTGGGTCCAGTTCAGTTTTAGTGCTAACCCCAGGATGTTGATAGTGGGGGATTCAGCGATGGTAATGCCATTGAATGTCGAGGGGCGATGGTTAGATCCTCTCTTGTAGGAGATGGTCATTGCCGGGCACTTGTGTGGCGCGAATGTAATTTCCACTTGTCAGCCCCGAGCCTGGATATTGTCCAGGTCTTGCTGCATTTGGACAGGGACTGCTTCATTATCTGAGGAGTCGCGAATGCTGAACATTGTGCAGTCATCCGCAAACATCCCCACTTCTGACCTTCTGATGGAAGGGAGGTCACTGATGGAGCAGCTGAAGATGGTCGGGGCCGAGGACACGACCCTGAGGAACTCCTGCAGTGATGTCCTGGAGCTGAGATGATTGACCTCCAACCACCACAACCATCTTCCTTTGTGCCGGGAGTGACTCCGACCGGCGGAGGGTTTGGTCAAATGCTGCCTTGGTAACTCCCGTTGGTGGTCATGGAGTGAGTGGTCGCATATTTGGCAGCTCCCGTTCATGGTGGTCTTTACGCCGGTTTGTCGCAGGAATTTTGTAAGAAAAAGATGCAGAAGTGAGAGCAGCAGAGAGTGACCCCAGTTTATGGAGCTGCGGCCCAGAAGTGCCCAGGAAAAAGTGAACCAGTGGGTTGAGGAGAGCGAGAAGCAGACAGCGCATGCGGAGATGGCAGACGGGCAGGGCCTGACCCTGCCAGCTCAGTGGTCGATGGACCAGTTGGTGAGCTTCCTAAGTGAGAAGTGCACCCATCTCCAGCTCCTCAGAAACCGCGTTAGGGAACTGGAGCTGGAGCTGGATGAACTTAGGATCATTCGGGAGGCAGAGGTGGTCACAGATAGAAGCTTCAGGGATGTAGTTACTCCGAAGAATAAAGATAGATGGGTGATGGTAAGAGGGGCTGGGAGGAAGCAGTCAGTACAGGGATCCCCTGTGGTCGTTCCCCTTAGTAACAAGTATACCGCTTTGGATACTGTTTGGGGGGGGGGGGGGACTTACCAGGGGTAAGCCATGGGGTACAGGTCTCTGGCACAGAGTCTGTCCCTGTTGCTCAGAAGGGAAGGGGGAGAGGAGTAGAGCATTAGTCATTGGAGACTCCATAGTTAGGGGGATAGATAGGAGATTCTGTGGGAACGAGAGAGACTCACGGTTGGTGTGTTGCCTCCCAGGTGCCAGGGTGCGTGATGTCTCGGATCGTGTTTTTGGGATCCTTAAGGGGGAGGGGGAGCAGCCCCTGCGGTCATTCCCCTGAGAAACAAGTATACCGCTTTGGATACTTGTGGGGGGGACGACTTACCAGGGGTAAGCCATGGGGTACGGGCCTCTGGCACGGAGTCTGTCCCTGTTGCTCAGAAGGGAAGGGGGGAGAGGAGCAGAGCATTAGTAATTGGGGACTCGATAGTCAGGGGCACAGATAGGAGATTTTGTGGGAGCGTGAGAGACTCACGTTTGGTATGTTGCCTCCCAGGTGCAAGGGTACGTGATGTCTCAGATCGTGTTTTCCGGGTCCTTAGGGGGGAGGGGGAGCAGCCCCAAGTCGTGGTCCACATTGGCACTAACGACATAGGTAGGAAAGGGGACAAGGATGTCAGGCAGGCTTTCAGGGAGCTAGGATGGAAGCTCAGAACTAGAACAAACAGAGTTGTTATCTCTGGGTTGTTGCCCGTGCCACGTGATAGTGAGATGAGGAATAGGGAGAGAGAGCATTTAAACACGTGGCTACAGGGATGGTGCAGGCGGGAGGGATTCAGATTTTTGGATAACTGGGGCTCTTTCTGGGGAAGGTGGGGCCTCTACAGACAGGATGGTCTACATCTGAACCTGAGGGGCACAAATATCCTGGGGGGGAGATTTGTTAGTGCTCTTTGGGGGGGGTTTAAACTAATGCAGCAGGGGCATGGGAACCTGGATTGTAGTTTTAGGGTACGGGAGAATGAGAGTATAGAGGTCAGGAGCACAGATTTGACGTCGCAGGAGGGGGCCAGTGTTCAGGTAGGTGGTTTGAAGTGTGTCTACTTCAATGCCAGGAGTATACGAAACAAGGTAGGGGAACTGGCAGCGTGGGTTGGTACCTGGGACTTCGATGTTGTGGCCATTTCGGAGACATGGATAGAGCAGGGACAGGAATGGATGTTGCAGGTTCCGGGGTTTAGGTGTTTTAGTAAGCTCAGAGAAGGAGGCAAAAGAGGGGGAGGTGTGGCGCTGCTAGTCAAGAGCAGTATTACGGTGGCGGAGAGGATGCTAGATGGGGACTCTTCTTCCGAGGTAGTATGGGCTGAAGTTAGAAACAGGAAAGGAGAGGTCACCCTGTTGGGAGTTTTTTATAGGCCTCCTAATAGTTCTAGGGATGTAGAGGAAAGGATGGCGAAGATGATTCTGGATATGAGCGAAAGTAACAGGGTAGTTATTATGGGAGACTTTAACTTTCCAAATATTGACTGGAAAAGATATAGTTCGAGTACAATAGATGGGTCATTTTTTGTACAGTGTGTGCAGGAGGGTTTCCTGAAACAATATGTTGACAGGCCAACAAGAGGCGAGGCCACGTTGGATTTGGTTTTGGGTAATGAACCAGGCCAGGTGTTGGATTTGGAGGTAGGAGAGCACTTTGGGGACAGTGACCACAATTCGGTGACGTTTACGTTAATGATGGAAAGGGATAAGTATACACCGCAGGGCAAGAGTTATAGCTGGGGGAAGGGCAATTATGATGCCATTAGACGTGACTTGGGGGGGATAAGGTGGAGAAGTAGGCTGCAAGTGTTGGGCACACTGGATAAGTGGGGCTTGTTCAAGGATCAGCTACTGCGTGTTCTTGATAAGTATGTACCGGTCAGACAGGGAGGAAGGCGTCGAGCGAGGGAACCGTGGCTTACCAAGGAAGTGGAATCTCTTGTTAAGAGGAAGAAGGAGGCCTATGTGAAGATGAAGTGTGAAGTTTCGGTTGGGGCGATGGATAGTTACAAGGTAGCGAGGAAGGATCTAAAGAGAGAGCTAAGACGAGCAAGGAGGGGACATGAGAAGTATTTGGCAGGAAGGATCAAGGAAAACCCAAAAGCTTTCTATAGGTATGTCAGGAATAAGCGAATGACTAGGGAAAGAGTAGGACCAGTCAAGGACAGGGATGGGAAATTGTGTGTGGAGTCGGAAGAGATAGGCGAGATACTAAATGAATATTTTTTGTCAGTATTCACTCAGGAAAAAGATAATGTTGTGGAGGAGAATGCTGAGCCCCAGGCTCATAGAATAGATGGCATTGAGGTACGTAGGGAAGAGGTGTTGGCAATTCTGGACAGGCTGAAAATAGATAAGTCCCCGGGACCTGATGGGATTTAACCTAGGATTCTCTGGGAGGCCAGGGAAGAGATTGCTGGACCTTTGGCTTTGATTTTTATGTCATCATTGGCTACAGGAATAGTGCCAGAGGACTGGAGGACAGCAAATGTGGTCCCTTTGTTCAAAAAGGGGAGCAGAGACAACCCCGGCAACTATAGACCGGTGAGCCTCACGTCTGTAGTGGGTAAAGTCTTGGAGGGGATTATAAGAGACAAGATTTATAATCATCTAGATAGGAATAATATGATCAGGGATAGTCAGCATGGCTTTGTGAAGGGTAGGTCATGCCTCACAAACCTTATTGAGTTCTTTGAGAAGGTGACTGAACAGGTAGACGAGGGTAGAGCAGTTGATGTGGTGTATATGGATTTCAGCAAAGCGTTTGATAAGGTTCCCCACGGCAGGCTATTGCAAAAAATACGGAGGCTGGGGATTGAGGGTGATTTAGAGATGTGGATCAGAAATTGGCTAGCTGAAAGAAGACAGAGGGTGGTGGTTGATGGGAAATGTTCAGAATGGAGTACAGTCACAAGTGGAGTACCACAAGGATCTGTTCTGGGGCCGTTGCTGTTTGTCATTTTTATCAATGACCTAGAGGAAGGCGCAGAAGGGTGGGTGAGTAAATTTGCAGACGATACTAAAGTCGGTGGTGTTGTCGATAGTGTGGAAGGATGTAGCAGGTTACAGAGGGATATAGATAGGCTGCAGAGCTGGGCTGAGAGGTGGCAAATGGAGTTTAATGTAGAGAAGTGTGAGGTGATTCACTTTGGAAGGAATAACAGGAATGCGGAATATTTGGCTAATGGTAAAGTTCTTGAAAGTGTGGATGAGCAGAGGGATCTAGGTGTCCATGTACATAGATCCCTGAAAGTTGCCACCCAGGTTGATAGGGTTGTGAAGAAGGCCTATGGAGTGTTGGCCTTTATTGGTAGAGGGATTGAGTTCCGGAGTCGGGAGGTCATGTTGCAGCTGTACAGAACTCTGGTACGGCCGCATTTGGAGTATTGCGTACAGTTCTGGTCACCGCATTATAGGATGGACGTGGAGGCTTTGGAGCGGGTGCAGAGGAGATTTACCAGGATGTTGCCTGGTATGGAGGGAAAATCTTATGAGGAAAGGCTGATGGACTTGAGGTTGTTTTCGTTGGAGAGAAGAAGGTTAAGAGGAGACTTAATAGAGGCATACAAAATGATCAGGGGGTTGGATAGGGTGGACAGTGAGAGCCTTCTCCCGCGGATGGAAATGGCTGGCACGAGGGGACATAACTTTAAACTGAGGGGTAATAGATATAGGACAGAGGTCAGAGGTAGGTTCTTTACGCAAAGAGTAGTGAGGCCGTGGAATGCCCTACCTGCTACAGTAGTGAACTCGCCAACATTGAGGGCATTTAAAAGTTTATTGGATAAACATATGGATGATAATGGCATAGTGTAGGTTAGATGGCTTTTGTTTCGGTGCAACATCGTGGGCCGAAGGGCCTGTACTGCGCTGTATTGTTCTATGTTCTATGTAAGTCGTGGTCCACATAGGTGCCAACGACATAGGTAGGAAAAGGGATGGGGATGTAAGGCAGGAATTCAGGGAGCTAGGGTGGAAACTTAGATCTAGGACAAACAGCGTTATTATCTCTGGGTTGTTACCCGTGCCACGTGATAGCGAGATGAGGAATAGGGAGAGAGAGGAGTTGAACACGTGGCTACAGGGATGGTGCAGGAGGGAGGGTTTCAGATTTCTGGATAATTTGGGCTCCTTCTGGGGTCGGTGGGACCTCTACAAACAGGATGGTCTGCACCTGGACCAGAGGGGTACCAATATCCTGGGGGGGGGTATTTGCTAATGCTCTTCGGGAGGGTTTAAACTAGTTCAGCAGGGGCTTGGGAACCTGAATTGTAGCTCCAGTATACAGGAGGTTGAGAGTAGTGAGGTCATGAGTAAGGTTTCAAAGTTGCAGGAGTGTACCGGCAGGCAGGAAGGTGGTTTAAAATGTGTCTACTTCAACGCCAGGAGCATCCAGAATAAAGTGGGTGAACTTGCAGCATGGGTTGGTACAGTGATGTCATAGAGTGGGTGGGGCTCAGCTCAGGTCAGCCATTTTGCAGTTTTGGTTTTGCAATTTAAAAAGTGCCTGGCTGGTTTTGCTGAGAGCAGTGTCCATGTACATAGATCCCTGAAAGTTGCCACCCAGGTTGAGAGGGTTAAGAAGGCGTACGGTGTGTTAGCTTTTATTGGTGGAGGGATTGAGTTTCGGAGCCATGAGGTCATGTTGCAGCTGTACAAAACTCTGGTGCGGCCGCATTTGGAGTATTGCGTGCAATTCTGGTCGCCGCATTATAGGAAGGATGTGGAAGCATTGGAAAGGGTGCAGAGATTATTTACCAGAATGTTGCCTGGTATGGAGGGAAGATCTTATGAGGAAAGGCTGAGGGACTTGAGGCTGTTTTTGTTAGAGAAAAGAAGGTTAAGAGGTGACTTAATTGAGGCATACAAGATGATCAGAGGATTAGATAGGGCGGACAGTGAGAGCCTTTTTCCTCGGATGGTGATGTCTAGCACGAGGGGACATAGCTTTAGATTGAGGGGAGATAGATATAGGACAGATGTCAGAGGTAGGTTCTTTACTCAGAGAGTAGTAACGGCGTGGAATGCCCTATCTGCAACAGTAGTGGACTCGCCAACACTAAGCGCATTCAAATGGTCATTGGATAGACATATGGACGGTAAGGGAATAGTGTAGATGGGCTTTAGAGTGGTTTTACAGGTCGGCGCAACATCGAGGGTCGAAGGGCCTGTACTGCGCTGTAATGTTCTATGTTCTAACTGCGGAAGGAAAGTGCGGAGGACCTGGCCCCGGGCGGAGGACCTGGCCCCGGGCGGAGGACCTGGCCCCGGGCGGTGGTCCTGGCCCCGGGCGGTGGTCCTGGCCCCGGGCGGTGGTCCTGGCCCCGGGCGGTGGACCTGGCCCCGGGCGGTGGACCTGGCCCCGGGCGGTGGACCTGGCCCCGGGCGGTGGACCTGGCCCCGGGCGGTGGACCTGGCCCCGGGCGGTGGACCTGGCCCCGGGCGGTGGACCTGGCCCCGGGCGGTGGACCTGGCCCCGGGCGGTGGACCTGGCCCCGGGCGGTGGACCTGGCCCCGGGCGGTGGACCTGGCCCCGGGCGGTGGACCTGGCCCCGGGCGGTGGTCCTGGCCCCGGGCGGTGGTCCTGGCCCCGGGCGGTGGTCCTGGCCCCGGGCGGTGGACCTGGCCCCGGGCGGTGGACCTGGCCCCGGGCGGTGGACCTGGCCCCGGGCGGTGGACCTGGCCCCGGGCGGTGGACCTGGCCCCGGGCGGTGGACCTGGCCCCGGGCGGTGGTCCTGGCCCCGGGCGGTGGTCCTGGCCCCGGGCGGTGGTCCTGGCCCCGGGCGGTGGTCCTGGCCCCGGGCGGTGGTCCTGGCCCCGGGCGGTGGTCCTGGCCCCGGGCGGTGGTCCTGGCCCCGGGCGGTGGTCCTGGCCCCGGGCGGTGGTCCTGGCCCCGGGCGGTGGTCCTGGCCCCGGGCGGTGGTCCTGGCCCCGGGCGGTGGTCCTGGCCCCGGGCGGTGGTCCTGGCCCCGGGCGGTGGTCCTGGCCCCGGGCGGTGGTCCTGGCCCCGGGCGGTGGTCCTGGCCCCGGGCGGTGGTCCTGGCCCCGGGCGGTGGTCCTGGCCCCGGGCGGTGGTCCTGGCCCCGGGCGGTGGTCCTGGCCCCGGGCGGTGGTCCTGGCCCCGGGCGGTGGTCCTGGCCCCGGGCGGTGGTCCTGGCCCCGGGCGGTGGTCCTGGCCCCGGGCGGTGGTCCTGGCCCCGGGCGGTGGACCTGGCCCCGGGCGGTGGACCTGGCCCCGGGCGGTGGACCTGGCCCCGGGCGGTGGACCTGGCCCCGGGCGGTGGACCTGGCCCCGGGCGGTGGACCTGGCCCCGGGCGGTGGACCTGGCCCCGGGCGGAGGACCTGGCCCCGGGCGGAGGACCTGGCCCCGGGCGGAGGACCTGGCCCCGGGCGGAGGACCTGGCCCCAGGCGGAGGACCTGGCCCCAGGCTGAGGACCAGGCCCCAGGCGGAGGACCAGGCCCCAGGCGGAGGACCAGGCCCCAGGCTGAGGACCAGGCCCCAGGCTGAGGACCAGGCCCCAGGCTGAGGACCAGGCCCCAGGCTGAGGACCAGGCCCCAGGCGGAGGACCAGGCTGGTCAGGTGGAACGTTCGGGGACTGAATGGGCCGGTCACAGGGCCCGTGTGTTCACGCACTGGAGGCAACTGAAGGCAGACGTGGCCGTGTTGCAGGAGACGCACCTGGTGGGGGATCAGATTAGGTTAAGGAAGGGATGGTTTGGACAGATGTTCCATTTGGGGATTAGACTTTAAAACAAGGGGTGGTGGCAATCTTGGTGAACAAGCGGGTGGTTTTTAAGGTGGGGAATATAGAACCGGACCCAGGGGGTAGATATGTTATGGTTAGTGGGAAGCTGGAGGGGTTGGCTGTGGTATTGGTAAATATATACGCCCCAAACTGGGATGACGTGGAGTTTGTTAGACGTGTACTGGGGAAGATCCCGGACCTGGATTCACATCGCCTGATTATGGGAGGGGGGAGGGGGGGGGGCGGAGATTTCAACACCGCCCTGTATCCGAGGCTGGACCAGTCGAGTTCCAGGTCTGGGAAGGTATCAGCTCTGGCAAAGGAGCTCCAGGGGTTCATGGAGCGCATGGTGGTGGTGGGGGGGGGGGGGGGGTTGATCCGTGGAGATTTGGGAGGCCGAGGAGTAATGAGTTTTCATTCTACTCCCATGTGCACAAGGTGTATTCCTGGATAGACAGTTTTGTGATGGACAGACGCTGCTGGCTGAGGTGGTGGATGCTGAATATTCAGCAATAGTGTCAGACCCCACCCCACACTGGGTGGCCCTGCAAGTGAGTACAGCAAAGTCCCAGCACCCGCAATGGATGTGGGGCTGCTAGCGGAGGGGGAGGTGTGCGAGCGGGCGAGGGAGGCCATTCGGGGATATATAAAGATCAATGACACAGGTGAGGTTTCGGCTGGGGTGGTGTGGGAGGCACTGAAAGCGGTTATTGGGGGGAATTCATCTCAATTCAGGCCCAGAAGGAGAAAGCTGAGCGAGCCGAGTTGGACAGGCTGGTGGGTGAAATTCTCCAGGTGGACAGGAGGCACGTGGAGTCTCCGGATGACGGGCTTCTGAAGGAGCGTCAGGGTCTGCAGCTGGAATTTGTGCTCCTGTCCACAGGTAAGGCGGAAGGACAGCTCAGCCGGGTGAAGGGGGTGGTGTATGAATATGGAGAAAAACCCCACAGGACACTGCGGCACCGTCTGAGGAAACAGGAGGCGGCGAGAGAGATTGGGAAAGTGAGAGGTACACGGGGAGGCGGGAGGGGTGGGGGGTGGGGAGAGAGCGGAGGGGGGCGGGGGGGCGTGGGGGGCGGGTTTGGATCTGGCGAGGGTGAACAATGTGTTTCGGGAGTATTACAGATTGTACAAGTCGGAACCCCCGGCCAGGGAGGAGGGGATGAAGGGATTTCTGGGGGGCCTGGAGTTCCCGAGGATAGATGAGGATTTGGTGAAGGATTTGGGAGCCCCAATGGGTCCTGTTGCGATATCAGGATGTCCTGGGAAGGTTGGGGTTTGGGCAGGGATGTGTGGATATCAGGCACCGGCGGCGAAACGAACGACAAGCCAGGTTGCCCTGAGTATTTCAGTCTGTGCCGGGGGACGAGACAGGAGTGCCCTCTCTCTCCACTACGGTTTGCTCTGGCCATAGAGCCTTTGGCAATGGCGCTGAGGGCATCGAACATTTGTCAGGGGATAGTGAGGGGGGGGTGGAACATAGGGTCTCGCTCTATGCGGACGATTTGCTCCTGTATATAACAGACCATTTGGGGGGAATTGCAGGAATTATGGGATTACTGGAGGAATTTGGCCGGTTCTCAGGTTACTAACTGAATATGGGCAACAGCAAGGTTTTTGCGACCCAGGCAAGGGGGCAGGAGAGGAGACTGAGGGAGATGTCATTCAAAGTGGTGGGAGGGAGTTTTAGGTACTTGGGGATTCGGGTGGCAAGGGACTGGGGTGAGCTTCATAAACTAAATTTGGGCAGGGTGATTGAGCAAATGAAAGGGGACTTCTGCTTGCCCCTTCCGAACATTATTAATTACTATTGGGCGGCTAACATATCGATCGTTAGGAAATGTGGGGGTGTGTGGGGGGGGGGGGGGTTGTGAATCATGGACACATGTTTTGGACGTGTCCGAGGCAGAGGGATTTTCGCAGGGATTTGCAGACGTCATGTCAGAGGTCGTGGAAGGGAGGGTGACTCCGAGCTCGAAGTGGCAATATTTGGAGTGTCGGAAGATCCGGGAGCCCGGGGGGGGGGGGGGGGAACGTTTTGGCCTTTGCCTCCCCGGTAGCCCGGAGACAGATTCTGCTGGGATGGAGGGACTCGGAGCCTCCAACGTCGGGGGTTGTGACACGACACGGTTTCTCAGGAGAAGATTAAGTTTGTCTGGAGGGGTTCAGTACAGGGGTTCGCTCGGAGGTGGCGGCTGTTCATCGACTCCTTCAAGGAAAGTTGGCCATCAGCGGTGGGGGCGGGGGGGCATAAAAGTGCCGAATAAGGGCAGGGCATCTAATGTGTGGGTAGTTAGGGTTTAGGGCTGGGGAGTTGGGTGTGTCATTGTGGGGTTTTTGATGTCTCTGTTTAAAAGGTTAAAATGTTAAAATTATAAATGCCTCAATAAAATATTTTCTTTAAAAAAAACAATGCTGCCTCGATGTCGAGGGCAGTCACTCTCGCCTCACCTCTGGCATTCAGCTCTTTGTCCATGTTTGAACCAAGGCTGTAATGAGGTCAGGAGCTGAGTGACCCTGGCGGAACCCAAACTGAGCGTCCGTGAGCAGGTTATTGCTGAGTAAGTGCTGCTTGTTAGCTCTGTCGATGACTCCTTCCATCACTTTACTGATGAGGGAGAGTAGACTGACAGAGCGGTAATTGGCTGGGTTGGATTTGTCCTGTTTCTTGTGTGTAGGACACACTTGGGCAATTTTGCACATTGCCGGGTAGATGCCAGTATTGTAGCTGCACTGGAACAGCTTGGCTAGGGGCACGGCAAGTTCTGGAGCACACGTCCTCAGTACTATTGCCGGGATATTGCCAGGGCCCAGAGCCTTTGCAGTGTCCAGGGTCTTCAGCCGTTTCTTGATATCACGGGGAGTGAATCGTATTGGCTGAAGACGGACATCTGTGATGCTGGGAACCTCCGGAGGAGACCGAGACGGATCATCCACTCGGCACTTCTGGCTGGAGATTGTTGCGAATGCCTCAGCCTCGTCTTTTGCACAGATGTGCTGGGCTCCTCCATCATTGAGGACGGGAATATTTGTGGAGCCTCCTCCTCCAGTGAGTTGTTTAATTGCCCACCACCATTCACGCTGGATTGAGGATGGGCGAGTTGTTTAAATTGTCCACTATCATTAGGAATAGGGAGCAGAAGTCGGCAATTCAGCCCTTCAAACCTACTCCGCCATCCAATCAGATCATGGCTGATCTCTTCCAGGTCTCAAATCCACCTCCCCACCTGTTCCCCGTAATTACTTGAACCAGTTTTTTAAATGAGTAATATATCTATCTCATTCACGCTGGATGTGGCAGGACTGCAGAGTTTGGATCTGTTGTGTTTGTTGTGGAATCGCTTCGCTCTGTCTATTACTCGCTGCTTATGCTGTTTGGCTCAGTCCTGTGTTGTAGCTTCACCAGGTCGACACCTGGATGGGGGAAGGGCCTATTTACTCCAACATGCAGGTCAGTGACTCGGGGCATGCATTTGAAGTGATTGGGAGCAGGATTAGGAGGGAGAGGAGGAAAATGTTTTCACCCAGAGTGTTGTGGGGGGTCAGGAACCCGCTGCCTGAAAGGGGAGTGGAGGCAGAAACCCTGGGCGGGATTCTCCCCGACCCGGCGGGGCGGGGGGGTCGAAGTATTGCCCCCCCCCCCCCACCCATTAAAAAGGGGTCAGGGTTCCACCTCACATTCTGGAAGCTGCAGAGCTGCGGATTAAATGCTGGAAAGTGGGATTCGGCTGGGGGAGGGGGTTTCTCTGTCAGCACAAACACGATCGACCAAGTGGCCTCTTTCTGAGCCGTAAAGTTTTTATGATTCTAAAGTCCTTCGTCCCTGGGAACATTCTGGGAAATCTCCTCACTCTCTCAATGACCCTCACATCCTTCCTAAAGAGTGGTGACTGGAACTGGTCACCATATTCTAGATGGGGTTTAACCAGAGGTTTAATAACTCCCCTGGTTTCTGTACTCAGATGTCTCTATTTCGGTTGCCCAAGATCCCATTTGCTAATCACACTCTCAATATATCCTGCCACCTTCAAAGATCGATGCACACGACCCCCAGCTCCCTCTGTCTCTGATAATTCTTTAGAACGATGGAATTCAGTCGATATTGCCTCTCCGTCAAAATACATTGCATCACAGTCCTTGGTGTGAAATTCTATCTGCTCAGTCCGTGAGCTAATCCAGATTCTGTTGCTTCAGCTACACTGATCAGCATTTCACTCAACAAGCAGCGGTCCTATCACCCTTGGGGAACAGCAGTGTCTATCACCCTTCTGTCTGGAATACAGCCAATAGACATCGGAGCAGTATTAGGCCACTCGGCCCATCGAGTCTGCTCCGCCATTCAATCATGGCTGATATTTTCTCATCCCCATTCTCCTGTCTTCTCCCCATAACCCCTGATCCCCTTAATAATCAGGAACCTATCTATCTCTGTCTCAAAGACACTAAGTGATTTGGCCTCCACAGCCTTCTGCGGCAAAGAGTTCCACAGATTCACCACCCTCTGGCTGGAGAAATTCCTCCTCATCTCGGTTTTAAAGGATCGTCCCTTTAGTCTGAGATGGTGTCCTCTGGTTCTAGTTTTTCCTACAAGTGGAAACACCCTCTCCACGTCCACTCTACCCAGGCCTCGCAGTATCCTATAAGTTTCAATAAGACCCCCTCTCATCCTTCTAAACTCCAACGAGTACGGACCCAGAGTCCTCAATCGCACCTCATATTGTGGTACTGAAAACAGGCTGAGAAGATACACATAGGCCAGGAACAGAAACTGTTTCATTGGGGCCCTGGCTGGAATCGACACTGGCCATCTGCAAGAGCACCCATGTCAATGCATAAACTTGTCAATGCATAAACTTGTTAATGCTATATGGACTTTGTGATTAACCACTCCAAAGAAGAAGACCACCATGCTATGAATATGTAACAAACTTCTGGACACAGGTGATCAACTTTGCAGCAGGACGAAGAAGAGACAAAAGAAGCCATCAGACTCCATAATGAGCTGACGGCTGGTCGGACAAGGCGAGTTTCAGAGGACAATGGGTCTTGATTGAATCAGGAGCATCCTGTCCTTCTTATTAAGTTGGGGTCTGGCTCGGACAATGGCCGGTGGTGGGCGTGTACATATGACTCAATCCAAACTTCCCAGGGTCAGAAAGCAACATCGAACAGATCTTGAGCGATAACCTGGGATCTGCCCAGGCACAACCATCGCAGGAAGAAAGGACCCTGGGTTTTGAACCCAGAGAAGACATCCCCGATCGAGTGATCAAACCCTGCCAGCCTCCTTTACTTTGGGTAAAACCCAAAGCTCAGCTCTGACTCTGAGTCAGATTTTGTTGACTGAGAGAATTGTGAATAAAATTGAGTTAAACCGCGAACCTTTGTTCGTCTTGCAAATAAAGGCACCCGGGTATATTTTTGAGTAAGTAAACTAGTCGAAAGTATCGGAGGTTTTATAGGTACAACAATACGACAAGCTCTTCATTCCAGGGATCATTCTTGTGAACCTCCTCTGGACCCTTTCCAAGGCCAGCACATCCTTCCTTAGATACGGGGCCCAAAACTGCTCACAATGCTCCAAATGGGGTCTGACCAGAGCCTTATACAGCCTCAGAAGTACATCCCTGGTCTTGTATTCTGGCCCTCTCAACATGAATGCTAACATTGCATTTGCCTTCCTAACTGCCGACTGAACCTGCACGTTAACCTTAAGAGAATCGTGAACAAGTCCCTTTGTGCTTCTGATTTCCCCGTTTAGAAAGTAGTCTATGCCCCTAGTCTTCCTACCAAAGCGCATAACCTCTCACTTTTCCACATTGTATTCCATCTGCCACTTCATTGCCCGCTCTCCTAGCCTGCCCGGATCCTTCTGCAGCCCCCTTGCTTCCTCAATACTACCTGTTCTTCTACAGATCTTTGGATCATCTGCAAACTTCAGTTCCTTCCCCCAGATCATTAATTATATTGTGAAAACTTGTGGTCCCAGCACCGACCCCTGCACAACATCACTAATACTAAAACTGGAACAATCCCACAAACACAACTAACCACAGTGACTTCTGCAGATTCCCCCTAGGTTATAGTGTCACATGGTTTAACTTGCCATGGTCAGAGGTCAAACATATTTACATGTACAAATTGCTTATGCATCTCACCACAAGGATGGAATACTCTCCACTTGCCTGGATGAAGCAGCTCCAACAACACTCGAGAAGCTCGGCACCATCCAGGACAAAGCAGCCCCGCTTCATTGCTCCCCTTCCACAAACATTCAAACCCTCGTCCACTGATGCACAGTAGCAGCCGTGAGCACCGTCTACAAGATTCACATGCAGGCACTCAGATATTCCTTAAGCAGCACCTTCCAAACCCACGACCACTCCCATCTGGGAGGACAAGAGCAGCAGATACCTGGGAACCCCACCACCTGGAGGTTCCCCTCCAAGTCACTCACCACCCTGACTGGGAAATATATCGCCGTTCCTTCACTGTCGCTGGGGCAACATCCTGGAACTCCCTCCCTAACAGCACTGTGGGTGTACCTACACCCCAGGGACTGCAGTGGTTCAAGAAGGCAGCTCACCCCCCTCGTGCCAAGGACAATCAGGAAGGGTGATAAACGCTGGTCCAGCCGGTGACGCCCACATCACATGACTGAATAAAATAAATATAGCTCAGACAAAGTAAAGATTTCCCTCCCCAAGGACATGAGGAACCAGATTGGGGTTTATCTTCAATCCAGTGGTCAGGTGATCATTACTGAGAGCGGATTTTTAAATCCAGATTTATTTATTCATTTAATCACAAATAAAGTCCTCGCTGTGGGATTTGAACTTGTGTCTCCTGGTCATCTTTTTTGGCCTCTGGATTGGGAGGTTAGTAATAGGACCACCATGACACCTTAGCTTCTCAATACAATGATTAAAGCTCAGAGATCCCCCATTATAAAGACTTAAATTCACACACATCCCAAACCAACTGTATTGAGCCAAATACATTAGAACCGTGACCAAACATGTTACGATTCCAGTTTCCGGGTTCTCCTCCAACGCCCCAGACTCCTACCAGCTGCTCACAGGCCAGGTCGGCCTTTTGTCTTCGCCTCAACTCCACATCCAGCTGACTGCAGGCATGTTTGAATCTCACAGTGAGCGCGGTCAGTTCAATCTCCACCTTTGCCAGTCGATTCTGGTTCTCCACCAACTCCTCCTCCGTATTCCTCCACTTCTTCCTGCAGGTCTCAAAGCTCCTCGCCAATTGGATTGCTGGAAGACAAGACAGTGAGTTTAACATCAGCAAGAAGCTTTCACACATCCTCACCTTGTAGGTCGGGGGCTGGATTCTCCGTTATTGGGACTGTGTCCCCACACTGCCGTAAAAACTGTGGTCTTTCAAGTCAGAAAACCTGGCGTGAAAAGGTCACTTACTGCCAGCCCTGCAGGGGGCGAGCAGGGACCCAGAGTGAATCTCACACCTTGCGCTGCAGATACAGGCTCCTGCACTTCCGGGTCAGAGGCTGGGCATGCACACGCCAGTGACCTCCAGCGGCCGCACCGTGCTCCATGGCGGACTCAGACCGCGGAGCTGGACCTCCAAAATAGTGCCCCCGATCGGCCATGTGCCCGACCCGGACTGCCTGCCCAAAAAACCCCGGGCCCATACGATTGGCCCTTCGATTAGCCCGCCCCCGACCATGGACTGAAATTCCCCTCTCATCCTTCTAAACTACAACGAGTACAGACCCAGAGTCCTCAACCGTTCCTCATACGACAAGCTCTTCATTGCAGGGATCATTCTTGTGAACCTCCTCTGGACCCTTTCCAAGGCCAGCACATCCTTCCTTAGATACGGGGCCCAAAACTGCTCACAATACTCCAAATGGGGTCTGACCAGAGCCTTATACAGCCTCAGAAGTACATCCCTGGTCTTGTATTCTAGCCCTCTCAACATGAATGCTAACATTGCATTTGCCTTCCTAACTGCCAACTGAACCTGCACGTTAACCTTAAGAGAATCGTGAACAAGGACTCCCAAGTCCCTTTGTGCTTCTGATTTCCTAAGCATGTCCCCATTTAGAAAATAGTCGATGCCTAAATTCCTCCTTCCAAAGTGCATAACCTCACACTTTTCCACATTGTATTCCATCTGCCACTTCATTGCCCACTCTCCTAGCCTGTCCAAGTCCTTCTGCAGCCCCCTTGCTTCCTCAATACTACCTGTCCCTCCACAGACCTTTGTATCATCTACAAACGTAGCAACAGTGCCTTCAGTACCTTCCTCCAGATCATTCATGTATATTGTGAAAAGTTGTGGTCCCAGCACAGACCCCTGAGGCACACCTCTATTCACTGGCTGCCATCCTGAAAAAGACCCATTTATCCCCACTCTCTGCCAGTCAGCCAATCCTCTATCCATGCCAGGATCTTACACCATGGGCTCTTAACTTATTTTACAGACTCCGATGCGGCACCTTGTCAAAGACCTTCTGAAAATCTAAATAAATCACGTCGACTGATTCTCCTTTGTCTAACTCCCTTGTTACTTCCTCAAAGGTTTTATCATATCATAGAATTTACAGTGTAGAAGGAGGCCATTCGGCCCATCGAGTCTGCACCGGCTCTTGGAAAGAGCACCCTACCCAAGGTCAACACCTCCACCCTATCCCCATAACCCAGTAACCCCACCCAACACTAAGGGCAATTTTGGACACTAAGGGCAATTTATCATGGCCAATCCACCTAACCTGCACATCTTTGGACTGTGGGAGGAAACCGGAGCACCCGGAGGAAACCCACGCAGACACGGGGAGGATGTGCAGACTCCGCACAGACAGTGACCCAAGCCGGAATCGAACCTGGGACCCTGGAGCTGTGAAGCAAATGTGCTATCCACAATGCTACCGTGCTGCCCCTTTCCCAGACCGAGGGGGGTTTACACTGTTACCCTCCCCTCGGTGTACATTTGCTGGAGAGACCTTACACAGTGGTCTTTCCCCATTGCGCCTTGGCGGCAGCTGCCCCAAGCTTGAGTTTGTCCCTCAGCACGTAGTCCTGGACCTTGGAATGTGCCAGTCTGCAACACTCGGTCGAGGACAGCTCTTTGCACTGGAAGATCTTGATAATCGTTTCACCACTGCCAGGTAAGTAAGACACGACCTCCCCTTGACGAAGCCGTGCTGACTCAGTCCTATTTTACCATGCACTTCCAAGTACTCCGCGATCTCATCTTTAATAACAGACTCTAAAATCTTACCAATGACCGAAGTCAGGCTAACCAGCCTATAATTTCCCGTCTTCTGCCTCCCTCCCTTCTTAAACAGCGGTGTTACATTAGCCACCTTCCAGTCCTCTGGGACCCTTCCTGCCTCCAGTGATTCCTGAAAGATCATCACCAATACCTCCACAATCTCCTCAGCTATCTCTTTTAGAACCCTGGGGTGTAGTCCATCCGGTCCAGGTGACTTATCCACCTTCAGACCTTTCAGTTTCCCCAGAACCTTCTCCTTAGTGATGGCCAAGTGCTGAATGGGTTATACACTTCCGCATCAATGTGGATCTCACACAAACTGTTCAGCTGAAGCAGCCAATTAAAGGAGACTGCCCTTGGAGCTCGTTCCCAGGCAGGAACTCCACAGGTGTGAACTCTCAGGATATGAATAACAATGTGCGACAGTCTATCCGTCTGTTCTATCTGCAGGATGTTGCCGGTAACCACAGGAGAGGGTGATGATATCGGACAACAGATATCAATAATCGCAAAACAAGATTGCACTGATTGGAGAGTATAATTAAGCATGTGGACCTTTGATGTGATAACCTAATCGATAGTCATGATTGGACATAGATAACCAGTAACAAGTGATTGGCATATGCTAATTTCCTGTATCTGAAATGTGGAGTAGAATTGTCTGTACAGGGTGGCAGTGGAGCTGCATACACCACCAGCCCAGTTATTACTTAATAAAACCCTTGGTCATAACCCCCAAGAGTCTTCGTCTGGTCTCTCATGAGCACAAGGGTGAAGTACAGAACAGTCGAATAGCTGTACAATCAGAGACGGGAGACCCCAGCACATCTGTGTAAAAGACGAGGCTAAGCATTTGAAACAATCTTCAGCCAGAGGTGCTGAATGGATGATATCTTGGCCTTCTCCATGGTCCCCAGCACCAGGTATTGATCTTCGAATTCGATTCACTCCACGTGATCTCAAGGAATGGCTGAAAGCAGTGGGTAATGCAAAAGGATATCTCGGAAATAGTGCTGAAGACTTGTGCTCCAGAACTTGCCGCACCCCTAGCCAAGCTGTTCCAGTACAGCTACAACACTGGCATCTATCTGTCAATGTCTAAAATTGCCCAGTTGTGTAACAGGACAAATGCAACCTAGCCAATTACCACTCTATCAGTCTGCTCTCCATCAGCAAAGGGATGGAAGGAGTCATTGACAGAGCTATCAAGCAGCACTTACTCAGCAATAACCTGCTCACAGACGCTCAGTTTGGGTTCTCCCAGAGTCACTCAGCTCCTGACCTCATTACAGCCTTGGTTCAAACATGGACAAAAGAGCTGAATGCCAGAGGTGAGGTGAGAGTGACTGCCCTCGACCAAGGCAGCATTAGACCGAGTGTGGCATCAAGGAGCCCGAGCTAAACTGGAGTCAGTGGGAATCAGGGGAAACTCTCTGCTGGTTGGAGTCAGACCCGGCACAAAGGAAGGTGGTTGTGGTGGTTGGAGGTCAATCATCTCAGCTCCAGGACATCACTGCAGGAGTTCCTCAGGGTCGTGTCCTCGGCCCAACCATCTTCAGCTGCTTCATCAATGACCTCCGTTCCATGAGGTTAGAGGTGGGGATGGTCACAGATGACTGCACAATATGGGCAGCAAGGGAGCACAGTGGATAGCACTGTTGCTTCACAGTGCCAGGGTCCCAGGTTTGATTCCCAGCTTGGGTCACTGTCTGTGCGGAGTCTGCACGTCCTCCCCGTGTCTGCGTGGGTTTCCTCCGGGTGCTCCGGTTTTTCCCATAGTCCTGAAAGACGTGCGATTAGGTAATTTGGACATTCTGAATTCTCCCTCAGTGTACCCGAACAGGCAACAGAATGTGGCGATGAAGGGATTTTCACAGTAACTTCATTGCAGTGTTTTTGTAAGCCTACTTGTGACAATAAACATTATTGTTATTAATGTTCAGCACCATTCGCCACTCCTCAGATAATGAAGCAGTCCCTGTCCAAATGCAGCAAGACCCGGACAATATCCAGGCTCGGGGCTGACAAGTGGCAAGTTACATTCGCGCCACACAAGTGCTGACAACGACCATCTCCAACAAGAGAGGATCTAACCATCGCCCCTTGACATTCAATAGCATTACCATTACTGAACACCCCACTCCCCTCCACCCTCTCCACCCACCCTCCCCTCCACCACCCTCACCCACCCACCCTCCCCCTCCCCTCCCCCCCTCCCCTCCACCACCCTCCCCCTCCCCTCCCCCCCTCCCCCTCCCCCACCTCACCCACCCCTCCCACCCCCCCTCCCCCTCCCCCACCTCACCCACCCCTCCCACCCCCCCTCCCCCTCCCCCACCTCACCCACCCCTCCCACCCCCCCTCCCCCACCTCACCCACCCCCCTCCCCCACCTCACCCACCCCCCTCCCCCTCCCCCACCTCACCCACCCCTCCCACCCCCCTCCCCTCACCCTCCCCTACCCCCACCCCTCCCCTCACCCTCCCCTACCCCCACCCCTCCCACCCCCTCCCCTCACCCTCCCCTACCCCCACCCCTCCCACCCCCTCCCCTCACCCTCCCCTACCCCCTCCCCTCACCCTCCCACCCCCCTCCCCTCACCCTCCCCTACCCCCACCCCTCCCACCCCCCTCCCCTACCCCCTCCCCTCACCCTCCCCTACCCCCACCCCTCCCACACCCCCACCCCTCCCCTACCCCCCCACCCCCTTCCCCCCCACCCCCTCCCCCCCCACCCCCTCCCCCCCCACCCTCACCCACCCCCTCCCCCCCCACCCTCACCCACCCCTCTCCTCCACCCTCACCCACCCCTCTCCTCCACCCTCACCCACCCCTCTCCTCCACCCTCACCCACCCCTCCCCTCCACCCTCACCCACCCCTCCCCTCCACCCTCACCCACCCCTCCCCTCCACCCTCACCCACCCCTCCCCTCCACCCTCACCCACCCCTCCCCTCCACCCTCACCCACCCCTCCCCCCTCACCCACCCCTCCCCTCCACCCTCACCCACCCCTCCACCCTCACCCACCCCTCCACCCTCACCCTCACCCACCCTTACCCACCCACCCTTCTCCTCCACCCTCCACTCCACCCTCCCTCCCCCCTCACCCACCCTCCCCTCCCCCCTCACCCACCCACCCTCCCCTCCACCCTCACCCACCCTCCCCTCCCCCCTCACCCATCCACCCTCCCTTCCACTCCACCCTCACCCACCCCTCCTCTCCACCCTCACCCACCCCTCCTCTCCACCCTCACCCACCCACCCACCCTCCCCTCCCCCACCCACCCTCCCCTCCCCTCCACCCTCACCTCCCACCCTCCCCTCCACTCCACCCTCACCCACCCACCCACCCACCCTCCCCTCCACTCCACTCCACCCTCACCCACCCACCCTCCCCTCCACTCCACCCTCACCCACCCACCACTCCACCCTCCCCTCACCCACGCACCCACTCCACCCTCACCCACCCACCCATATCCACATCCTAGGGGTTGATCAGAAACTGAGCTGGACCCGTCCATATTAATAATGTGGCTACACGAGCAGGTTAGAGGCTGGGAATACTCCCCTCCCCTCCCCTCCACCCTCACCCACCCTCCCCTCCCCTCCACCCTCCCCTCCACTCCACCCTCACCCACCCACCCCTCCTCCCCTCCCTCACCCACCCACCCTCTCCTCTCCCCAGGGGGAAAATGAATATTAAAAAAGCGATCTTGAAATTGTCAGTAACACATAACCAATTTAACCAATTCCCGAATGCCCTTTTGGGACAGGAACCACTGTATCCAGTCATAACCTGTCCTGGGTACCCAGACCAAAACATTCACTCATTCCCTCTCTCCACACATGCTGCCGCACCGGTTGGGTTTTTCCAGCATTTTTAATTTATATTTCATATCCACATCAACCCGGGTGATCCATATCTGTCCCCTGGTCGGGTAAGATACTTGGTTGTATCAAACTGCTAAACAGGGCAATTAGGGATTGATAATAAATGCCAGCCCCGTCTGTAATGCCCACACGATGAAGATTAATTTTAAAGTACACTCCAGCCCCAGTCTAAGCACACTAACCAGTTACCTTGTTCATCATTGTAGAAAATTCCTTCACACAGTCCGATCAGAATATCCAACTTCTTCTGAACACTTGCTTCGTACATCACCATTGTTCAGTGACTCAAAGCAGCAATTAATTGTTCACTGTGATTCCCAGAAACTTTCTCAACACACGATCCCTGAATACACCTGCAAACATTCCTTTAAAGTCAGCAGCAAGGATCAATAAAGCAGCCAGTTAGCTGCTAACTCTGAACTCAGGCAACAAGCTGGAGTTTGTAATTAAACTAATGAGTCCAACAATGTCCCAGATGTCTCAATAATTGGGCAAATCAAGAAGAAACTGTTTTTTAAAAAAAATACATATTTAATCACACACAAGCAATTGGAGCAGGTGGTCCAAAATTGGCTGGTTTAGCTCACTGGGCTAAATCGCTGGTTTTTAAAGCAGACCAAGGCAGGCCAGCAACACAGTTCAATTCCGGTTACCAGCCTCCCCGAACAGGTGCCGGAATGTGGCGACTAGGGGCCTGTCACAGTAACTTCATTGAAGCCTACTCGTGACAATAAGCGATTTTCTTTTCATTTCATGGCTGGTCATCAAGTTCAATATCCTGAACCCACCTTCCCCCTCCATATCCCTTTCGCCCCAGGAGCTGTATCTAATTCAACAATAACAAAGATTTGAAAATCACCAACGTAACATTCCACAAATCACACTAACCATGAAACCACAAGGAAACATCACCGTTCCGTATTGGTACCGATACAAAGCTGCATCAGCTCATTTTCACAAAGGAAAACCAAGCACGCAGAATCAGCCCTCAACAGAAACCGGATAGTCCCCGGAATGGGTTATCATGTTCGGAACGTTGTCTGGGAAATGATCTGTCCATCAGTGTGTGACTTGTTCCACGTATCAGAGCCATTCTCTGTCCAGGAGCCGCAGCTGCGCTGGCCCCTCCCACACAGCCCAATCTCACCCCAATCAAATCCCGGAGCCGACATATTCCACCGGCCCTCAAGGTGCAGGTGAACATCCTGGACTTCCGGTGTGTTTAACCCGCGGTGACGTGCCAGTTACAGGCGACACTCACCACACCAGCAACAAGAACATCAGCAATCTGCAAAAGCATTTCTTCATCGGCGTAATCAAGTGGCCCATTTGGATCAATGTCGCGCACCAGGTCCCGCAGCGTCTTCTTGCTCTGAACCGGATTGCCTTCCGGACTCCTCCATCCCCCTGATCCCGGCGTTCCAGGACCCAGGTATCTTAGAACAAATTGTCCTTCTTTCCGGCTAACTTTCTTTCTTGAAGCAAACAGCAACAGCAGCCTCCAGGCATTTATTCCCTCAACTTTCCCCAGGAAATAGCTACACTCATCAAACACCACAACACATTCTCCTCCGGACTATAAAGCTGCTTGGAAAACCCTGTTTACACCAGGGGTCAAATTTTGTTTTGGTATGATCCAGACCTTGTAGCAGCTTTGGGCTACAATCCTCCTCAGATTCTGTTTCATCCCTTCCTTAGCTCAAGGTTGGCCCAGGTCCAATATTCATATTCCTGTGTGGGAATGACTGGGACCTGCTGAACCTGTTTACTCAGTGCGTCCACCATCAATCACCCCCCCCGCCCCCCCCCCCCCCCGCCCTCAGGTTTCCTCCCTTCTTTTCACTCTGTGCTCTATCCTGGCTTGCTCTCTCCTCTCCTTCTGCCTCATGCATCTAAAACAACATTTTGCATTTCATATAGCACTGTTAACATAACAAACTGTCCCACAACAGGGGTGTTGAGGCAGTGGCATTGCGATAATGTCACTGGACTACTAATCCAAAGACCCCCACAGCAAGATCTGGGGATCCAGGTTCGAATCCTGCCACTGCAGATGGTGACAATTGAATTCAATAAAAATCTGTAATTAATAGTCTAACAATGACCATGAAGTCGATTGTCGTGAAAAACCCATCTGGTTCACGAATGTCCTTTAGGAAAGGAAATCTGCCAGTCTTACCCGGTCTGGCCGACATGAAATGAAAATCGCTTATTGTCACAAGTCGGATTCAATGAAGTTACTGTGAAAAGCCCCTAGACGCCACAGTCCGGCGCCTGTTCGGGGAGGCTGGTACGGGAATCGAACCGTGCTGCTGGCCTGCCTTGTCTGCTTTCAAAGCCAGCGATTTAGCCCTGTGCTAAACAGCCCCATGTGACTGCAGACCCAAAAGCAATGTGGATAACTCTGAAATAGAGGGCAGTTAGGGATGGACAATACAGACTGGCTCAATCTGCAACACTCACGTCCCGTAAAGAGGATTATAATAAGGAATATTGACAGAGTCATGTCAGGAGATGACGGCCGATCGAAAGCTTAGTCAAAGAGGTCAGTCTTTAGCAACATCATGAAGAAGGAAAGAGAAGGGTTTCGGGAGGGATTTTCAGAGCTTGGAGTCCAGCCAGCTGGTGGCAAGGCCAACAATGGTGGGGAGATTCAAATGAGGATGCAGGAGAAGATTATCAATGCTTGTGGGTGTTTCCTCTGTTCAACATACCGCCATGCGTTACGACCCCCTGGGCTAGCGCACGGTCAATTCCAGCCCCACTTCACCCGGAGTCACAATACAATTGAAATTAACAAATAATTATTTGTCTTTCGCACTATGTGGAGTCGCAAATCCTCAATTCACCAGGTTGGCAAAGAAGTCGTTTGTTCAGGATCTTCTATGAGTGTGCAGGTGGCAGCTGAAGGGGTAATAGAGAACAAAAATAAGAGAACAACATCACCCTCAGGCAGAGGAAAGAAGGTGACAAGTGTGAGACGGGAGGTGGCCAATACACGACTGAGGGTGTTGTACCTAAATGTGCGCAGTATACAGAACAAGGTAAATGAGCTTGTTGCGCACATTGAAATTGGCCGGTACGATGTTGTGGGCATCACAGAGACGTGGCTGCACGGGGATCAGCGCTGGGATTTAAATATCCAAGGATATGTGTCCTATCGAAAGGACAGGCAGATGGGCAAAGGGGGTGGGGTTGCATTGTTAGTAAGGAATGAAGTTAAATCGATAGAAAGGAGCGATACAGGATCAGAAGGCACAGAATCTCTGTGGGTAGAGTTGAGGAATCACAAAGGTAAAATGACCCTGATATGTAACGGTATTACAATTACATAAGGGTAACTATAAAGACATGAGGGAGGAGCTGGCCAGAGTTGATTGGAAAAGGAGCCGAGCAGGGAAGACAGTGGAACAGCAATGGCAGGAGTTTTTTTGGGTTATTCGGGAGGCACAATAGAAATTCATCCCAAGGGGGAGGAAACATGCTAAGGGGAGGACAAGGCATCCATGGCTGATGAGGGAAGTCAAGGACAGCATAAAAGCTAAAGATAGATACAAAGTGGCGAGGATTAGTGGGAAGCCAAAGGATTGGGAAGCCTTTAAAAGTGAGCAGAGGACAACTAAAAAAGCAATAAGTGGGGAGAACAAAGAACAAAGAAAATTACAGCACAGGAACAGGCCCTTCGGCCCTCCCTGCCTGCGCCGATCCAGAAGATGAAGTATGAGTGCAAGCTAACTAATAATGTAAAGGAAGATGGGAAGGTTTTTTTCAATATGTAAAAGGTAAGAGAGAGGCAAAAATAGACATTGGACCACTGGAAAATGTGGCTGGAGAAGTAATAATAGGAAACAAAGAAATGGAAGACAAACTGTTGGGTGGGGTTACTGGGTTATGGGGATAGGGTGGAGGTGTTGACCTTGGGTAGGGTGCTCTTTCCAAGAGCCGGTGCAGACTCGATGGGCCGAATAGCCTCCTTCTGCACTGTAAATTCTATGAATTCTATGAATTCTACGAACTGAATAGTTACTTTGCATCAGTCTTCACGGTGGAAGACACCAGTGGGATGCCAGAGCTCCAGGAGACCCAGGGGGCAGAGGTGAGTGCAGTGACCATTACTAAGGAGAAGGTTCTGGGGAAACTGAAAGGTCTGAAGGTGGATAAGTCACCTGAACCGGATGGACTACGCCCCAGGGTTCTAAAAGAGATAGCTGAGCAGATTGTGGAGGTATTAGTGATGATCTTTCAGGAATCACTGGAGGCAGGAAGTGTCCCAGAGGACTGGAAAGTGGTTAATGTAACACCCCTGTTTAAGAAGGGAGGGAGACAGAAGACAGGAAATTATAGGCCGGTTAGCCTGACTTCGGTCATTGGTGAGATTTTAGAGTCTGTTATTAAAGATGATATTGCGGAGTACTTGGAAGTGCATGGTAAAATAGGACTGAGTCAGCACGGCTTCGTCAAGGGGAGGTCACGTCTGACAAATCTGTTAGTGTTCTTGGAGGAAGTAAAAAGGAAGTTAGACAAAGGAGAACCAGTGAATGTGATTTATTTAGATTTCCAGAAGGCCTTTGACAAGGTGCCGCATAGGAGACTGTGAAATAAGCTAAGAGCCCATGGTGTTCAGGGTAAGATCCTGGCATGGATAGAGGATTGGCTGACTGGCAGAGGGTGGGGATAAAGGGGTCTTTTTCAGGATGGCAGCCGGTGACTAGTGGTGTGCCTCAGGGGTCGGTGCTGGGACCACAACTTTTCACAATATACATTAATGATCTGGAAGAAGGTACTGAAGGCACTGTTGCTAAGTTTGTAGATGATGCAAAGATCTGTAGAGGGACAGGTAGTATTGAGGAAGCAAGGGGGCTGCAGAAGGACTTGGACAGGCTAGGAGAGTGGGCAATGAAGTGGCAGATGGAATACAATGTGGAAAAGTGTGAGGTTATGCACTTTGGAAGGGGAAATGGAGGCATAGACTATTTTCTAAATGGGAAATGCTTAGGAAATCTGAAGCACAAAGGGACTTGGGAGTCCTTGTTCACGATTCTCTTAAGGTTAATGTGCAGGTTCAGTCAGCAGTTAGGAAGGCAAATGCAATGTTAGCATTCATGTCGAGAGGGCTAGAATACAAGACCAGGGATGTACGTCTGAGGTTGTATAAGGCTCTGGTCAGACCCCATTTGGAGTACTGTGAGCAGTTTTGGGCCCCGTATCTAAGGAAGGACGTGCTGGCCTTGGAGAGGGTCCAGGGGAGGCTCACAAGAATGATCCCTGGAATGAAGAACTTGTCGTATGAGGAACGGTTGAGGACTCTGGGTCTCGGAGTTTAATGCTAATAATAATCGCTTATTGTCACAAGTAGGCTTCAATGAAGTTACTGTGAAAAGCCCCTAGTCGCCACATTCCGCGCCGGTTCGGGGAGGCCGGTACCGGAATTGAACCCACGCTGCTGCCTTGTTCTGCATTACAAGCCAGCTGTTTAGCCCACTGTGCTAAACCAGCCCCTGGTTCAGAAGAATGTGGGGGTATCTTATTGAAACTTACAGGATACTGCGAGGCCTGGATAGAGTGGACGTGGAGAGGATGTTTCCACTTGTAGGAAAAACTAGAACCAGAGGACACCATCTCAGACTAAAGGGACGATCCTTTAAAACAGAGATGAGGAGGAATTTCTTCAGCCAGAGGGTGGTGAATCTGTGGAACTCTTTGCCGCAGAAGGCTGTGGAGGCCAATTCACTGAGCGTGTTTAAAACAGAGATAGATAGGTTCTTGATTAATAAGGGGATCAGGGGTTATGGGGAGGAGGCAGGAGAATGGGGATGAGAAAATATCAGCCATGATTGAATGATGGAGCAGACTCGATGGGCCGAGTGGCCTAATTCTGCTTCTATGTCTTGTGGTCTTATGGATCTATCTTTTGCGGATCACTGCCTCTCTGGGATCTTCTTTACTATCACAGGGATCCCTCTCCCTCTGGGACCATCCTCTCTCTCTGTGGGATCTCTCTTTAAGAGATCTATCCCTCACTGTTTCTGGGAAATCTCTCTCTGCGATCTCCCTCTCACAGGGATCTCTTTCCCTCTCTCAAAGGAATGTATCTCTCTCTGGAGTCTCTCTCTCTCTCTCACATGGTTTCTCTCTCTCCGGGGTCTCCTTCCTATTTGCATCTCTCTCTGGGATCCTCTCGATTTTTTCCAGGATGGTGTGTTGCCTCCCTGGTGCTTGGGTCAAGGATGTCTCGGAGCGGGTACAGGACATTCTGGAGGGAGTGGGTGAACAGCCAGTGGTCGTGATACACATCGGTACAAACCACATAGGTAAAAAAAGGGATGAGGTCCTAAAAGCAGAATACAGGGAGCTAGGAAGGAAGTTACAAAATCAGACCTCAAAGGTAGTGATCTCAGGATTACTACCGGTGCCACGTGCTGGTCAGAGTAGATAGACAGGATATATAGGATAAATACGTGGCTGAAGGGATGGTGTCAGGGGGAGGGTTTCAGATTCCTGGGGCATTGGGACCGGTCTGGGGGAAGTGGGACTGTGACAGTTAAGGAGTATTTATCTAAGATCTCCCCGATTAGTCGAGGTTGTAAGCTACTAGACAAGGTCTTGTTTATATCTAAAGTAAGACTCGCTATATGGGAGATCTAATTATAGTATAAACAATGTGCCTCGCTTTCACTACCTTCAGTGTACAGGGTAGACTGTACTTAGATTACTATCTTTTCTTAACTTCAACTATATATTTCTAATTCTTGAGAGCTAGGCATGGGAACGTGACCCTCCAGATAGCCTCAAAGGGTGAGAATATGATGAGTCTTAGTTAAATGTCACTCTTATTTATTGAAATAGACACGGGTCTGTATGGTAAAATATATACGCAATTTATTTAAAGATAAAAGGGTAATACAAGTGTTTTGATAAATGATACAGTTTGACAGATACAGGATATGTGATGAGTTAGTGTCTGAGCTGCTTAACTACATATTTGCTTAAACTATTAACATCTCATACTCACATCGACTAGTAGTTCTCAGAGCTCGATATTCAATCAAGAGCTGAGCTAAACGAGTCGAGATAGCAGTTTAAACACCCAGTAATATCCTAAAGAGCTCTCCAAGCGAATCTCTGCCTTTCGCAGCTTTTGGTTGAATATTTATATTGTTTCCACACTCAGGGAGAGCTCGGGAGTTCGAGGGGAGTTTTAGCATAGCCCCTTTTTCTGAAAAACAAGTTAACTCCCCACAGTTATTGCGAGACAAAGAGAAATCTCTCTCTCTTGGCAAGGCCTTAATTTCAGGGAGGCCGATCAGGGCACCTGTTTCTAAAGATACGAGGTTGATACCTCCCTGTAGCTATCTCCCGAAAAACACCAGCCTCCCTTCTTGGCAGGGTCTCTGCCAAGCAGTAGCCTCCCTTAGTGGCAAGGCCACTAGACTTAATGAGTTCACTGTATCTGGACTCTTATAAAGATAATACATGTTGAAAAACATTATTGCGATAAGCAATGGTTCACATGGATAATCGATTCAGCAGCCATCAGTTTTTAATATTGGGTTAAATACATGATTTAATATAGCATCAGCTCTGATCAGATTTAAATATACGTGGAGTTTGCACGTTCTCCCGTGTCTGCGTGGGTTTCATCCGGGTGCTCCGGTTTCCTCCCACAGTCCAAAGATGTGCAGGTTAGGTGGATTGGCCGTGATAAATTGTCCTTAGAGACCAAAAAATGTTAGGAGGGGTTATTGGGTTACAGGGATAGGGTGGACGTAAGGGCTTAAATGGGTCGGTGCAGACTCGATGGGCCGATTGGCCTCCTTCTGCACTGTCTGTTTTACATGTATATGTAATGTGAATATATGATTTAATATAAAATCAGTTCTGATCAACCTTTAATAGAGATGGACACCGCCACAGGACCAGGACAAACTGGACGGGTTACACCTGGGCAGGACTGGAACTGGTGTCCCAGGGGGGCTATTTGCTAGAGCTGTTGGGGAATGTCTAAACAAATGTGGCAGGGGGATGGGAACCGATGCAGGAAGTTGGAAGTTAGTAAAACAGGGACAGAAACAAAAGGCAGTAAGGGGGAAAGTGTAACGGCAGAGAAGCCATAGTCAACAGTCAAAAAGGGTGACAGGACAAGGTACAGTGACTGAGGGGAGCTCAGTGAATAGGACCAGGAATACTAAAAGAAATAAAACGGGAAGTGAAAACATTAATGGTAAGCGACGTGGCAGGTTGTTACAGGAAGATATGGGTTCGACGACAAGGAAAATTAGAGGAAAGGTTAAGAGGAAAAATAACTTAGGAGAGGTTACTGATCGAGGTGTTAAGATTCAGAACAGAGGTAAAAAAGCCGACATAAGTGTACTTTACCTGAATGCTCGTAGTATTCGGAATAAGGTAAATGAGTTGATGGCGCAAATCATCGTGAATGACTATGATTTAGTGGCAATTACTGAAACATGGTTACAGGATGGTCACGACTGGGAGTTAAATATCCGAGGGTATCAAACTATTCGGAAGGACAGAATGTATGGTAAGGGAGGTGGTGTAGCTCTGTTATTTAAGGATGACATCCGGGTAACAGTAAGGGATGACATCGGTGCTATGGAGGATAAGGTTGAATCCATTTGGGTGGAAATCAGGAATAGTAAGGTGAAAAAGTCACTGATAGGAGTAGTCTATAGGCCACCAAATAGTAACATTATGGTGGGGCAGACAATAAACAAAGAAATAACGGACGCATGTAGAAATGGTACAGCAGTTATCATGTGGGGATTTTAATCTACATGTCAATTGGTTTAGCCAGGTCGGTCAAGGCAGCCTTGAGGAGGAGTTTATAGAATGTATCCATGATAGTTTCCTAGAACAGTATGTAATGGAACCTCCGAGGGAACAAGCGGTCCTACATCTGGTCTGTGTAATGAGACAGGATTGATTAATGATCTCATAGTGAGGGATCCTCTCAGAAGGAGTGATCACAATATGGTGGAATTTAAAATACAGATGGAGGGTGAGAAGATAAAATCAAACACTAGTGTTTTGTGCTTAAACAAAGGAGATTACAATGGGATGAGTGAAGAGCTGGCTAAGGTAGACTGGGAGCAAAGACTTTATGATGAAACAGTTGAGGAACAGTGGAGAACCTTCTAAGCGATTTTTCCCAGTGCTCAGCAAAGGTTTGTACCAACAAAAAGGAAGGACGGTAGAAAGAGGGAAAATTGACCATGGATATCTAAGGAAATAAGGGAGAGTATCAAATTGAAGGAAAAAACATACAAAGTGGCAAAGTTAGTGGGATACTAGAGGACTGGGAAATCTTTAGGGGGCAACAGAAAGCTACTAAAAAAGCTATAACGAAGAGTAAGATAGATTATGAGAGTAAACTTGCTCAGCATATAAAAACAGATTAAAAAAATTCTACAAATATATAAAACAAAAAGAGTGGCTGAGGTAAATATTGGTCCTTTAGAGGATGAGAAGGGAGCTTTAATAATGGGATCTCTCTCCCTCGAACCTATCTCTCTGGGATCGCCCTCTCTCGGGAATCTCTCTCACTCTGGCATATCTCTCTCTGGGATCCCTCTCTCTCTGGGATCTCTCTCTCTCTCTGGGATCCCTCTCTCTCTGGGATCTGTCTCTCTCTGGGATCTGTCTCTCTCTCTGGGATCCCTTTCTCTGGGATCTCTCCATCTCTCTGGGATTTCCCTATCTCGGGAATCTCTCTCTCTCTGGGATCTCTCTCTCTATGGAATCTCTCTCTCTCTCTTGTATCTCTCTCTCTCTGGGATCTCTCTCTCTGCGGTCAATCCCTATCTCTGGGATCTCTCTCTCTCTGGAATCTCTCCCTCTCTATCTCTGGGGTCTCTCTCTCTCTGGGATCTCTCTCTCTCTCTGGGATCTCTCTCTCTCTCTCTGGGATCTCTCTCTCTCTGGGATTGCTCTCTTTCTCCCGGGAATCTCTCTCTGTCTCTGGGATCTCTCTCTGGCATCTCTCTCTCTGGGATCCCTCACTCTCTGGGATCCCTCTCTCTCTGGGATCTCTCTCTCTGTCTGGGGTCTCTCTCTCTCTTGCTCTGGAATCACCCACTCTCTCTCGGATCTCTCTGTGGGATCTCTCTCTCTCTGGGATCTCTCTCTATCTCTCTGGAATCTCTCTCTCTGGAATCTCTCTCTCTCTCTGGGATCTCTCTCGGGAATCTCTCTCTCTCTCTCTGGGATCTCTCTCTATCTCTCTGGAATCTCTCTCTCTGGAATCTCTCTCTCTCTCTGGGATCTCTCTCGGGATTCTCTCTCTCTCTCTCTGGGATCTCTCTCTATCTCTCTGGAATCTCTCTCTCTGGAATCTCTCTCTCTCTCTGGGATCTCTCTCGGGAATCTCTCTCTCTCTCTCTGGGATCGCTCTCTCTATGTTTGGGCTCTCACTCTCTGTCTCTAGGATCTGTAGCTCTAGAATCTCTCTCACTCTGGGATCTCTCTCTCTCTCAATGGGATCTCTCTCTCTGGGAGCTCTCTCGCTCTCTCTGGGATGTCTCTCTCTCTGTCTGGCATCTCTCTCTCTCTGGGATCCCCCTCTCTGTCTGATCTCCCGAACCAGCCTCCCTGAAGAGGCACCGGAATGTGGCGACTAGGGGCTTTTCACAGTAGCTTCATTTGAAGCATACTTGTGACAATAAGCGATTTTCATTTTTCATTCTCTAGGATCTCTCTCTGGGATTTCTCTCTCTATATCTCTCTGGGATCTCTCTCTCTCTCGCTGGGATCTCTCTCTCTCTCCCTCTGGAATCTGTCTCTCTCTCTGCAATCTCTCTCTCTCTCTCTGGGATCTCTGCTCTGGAATCTCTCCCTCTCTGGGATCTCACTCTCTCTCTGGGATCCCTCTCTCTGTGGGATCCCTCTCAATTGGGGATCTCTCACTCTGGGATCTCTCTCTCTGGGGTCTCTCCCTCTTTCTGCGATCTCTCTCTCTGTAATCTCTCCCTCTCTCTCTCTGGCATCTCTCTCTCTCTGGCATCTCTCTCTCTCTCTAGGATCTTTCTCACTCTGGAACTGCTCTCTCTGTGGGATCTCTCTCTCTCTCTCTCTCTGGGATCTCTCTCTCTCTCTTTCTCTCTGGGTTCTCTCTCTCTCTCTGGGATCTCTGTCTGGGATCTCTCAGTCTGGGATCTCTCCCTCTCGCTGGGATCTATCTCACTCTCTCTGGGATGTATCTCTTTCTGCCTGGGATCTCTCTCTCTCTTCTGGGGATCTCTCTCTCTCTGGGATCTCTCTCTCTTCTGGGATCGCTCTCTCTCTGGGTTCTCTCTCTCTCTCTGGGATCTCTCACTCTGGGATCTCTCCCTCTCGCCGGGATCTATCTCACTCTCTCTGGGATGTATCTCTTTCTGCCTGGGATCTCTCTCTCTCTCTGGGATCTCTCTCTCTCTCTGGGATCTCTCTCTCTCAGGAATCTCTCTCTCTCTCTCTCTGGGATCTCTCTCTCTCTGGGATCTCTCTCTGTCTCTGGGATCTCTCTCTCTCTCTCTCTCTGGGATCTCTCTCTCTCTCTCTCTCTCTGGGATCTCTCTCTCTCGCTGGGATCTCTCTCTCTCTCCCTCTGGGATCTGTCTCTCTCTCTGCAATCTCTCTCTCTCTCTCTCTCTGGGATCTCTCTCTCTCTGGGATCTCTCTCTGTCTCTGGGATCTCTCTCCCTCTCCCTCTGGGATCTGTCTCTGTCTCTGCAATCTCTCTCTCTCTCTCTGGGATCTCACTCACTCTCTGGGATCCCTCTCTCTCTGGGATCCCACTCACTTGGGGATCTCTCACTCTGGGATCTCTCTCTCTGGGATCTCACTCTCTGGGGTCTCTCCCGCTCTCTGCGATCTCTCTCTGTGTAATCTCTCCCTCTCTCTCTCTGGCATCTCTCTCTCTCAGGGATCTCTCTCTCTCTGGAACTGCTCTCTCTGTGGGATCTCTCTCTCTCTGGGATCTCTCTCTCTCTCTTTCTCTCTGGGTTCTCTCTCTCTCTCTGGGATCTCTCTCTCTCTCTGGGATCTCTCACTCTGGGATCTCTCCCTCTCGCTGGGATCTATCTCACTCTCTCTGGGATGTATCTCTTTCTGCCTGGGATCTCTCTCTCTCTCTGGGATCTCTCTCGCTCTCTGGGATCTCTCTCTCTCTCGGGAATCTCTCTCTCTCAGGGATCTCTCTCGCTCTCTCTGGGATCTCTCTCTCTCTGGGATCTCTCTCTCTCTCTGGGATCTCTCTCTCTCTCTGGGATCTCTCTCTCTCTCTGGGATCTCTGTCTCTCTCTGGCATCTCCCTCTCTCTGGGATCCCTCTCTCTGTCTGATCTCCCGAACCAGCCTCCCTGAAGAGGCACCGGAATGTGGCGACTAGGGGCTTTTCACAGTAGCTTCTTTTGAAGCCTACTTGTGACAATAAGCGATATTCATTTTTCATTCTCTGGGATCTCTCTCTCTCTCTCTGGGATCTCTCTCTCTCTCTCTCTGGGATCTCTCTCTCTCGCTGGGATCTCTCTCTCTCTCCCTCTGGGATCTGTCTCTCTCTCTGCAATCTCTCTCTCTCTCTCTCTCTCTGGGATCTCTCGCTCTGGAATCTCTCTCTCTCTGGGATCTCACTCTCTCTCTGGGATCCCTCTCTCTCTGGGATCCCTCTCACTTGGGGATCTCTCTCTCTGGGATCTCTCTCTCTCTCATCTCTCTCTCTCTGGGATCTCACTCTCTGGGGTCTTTCCCTCTCTCTGTGATCTCTCTCTCTGTAATCTCTCCCTCTCTCTCTCTGGCATCTCTCTCTCTCTGGGATCCCTCTCTCCCTCTCGGATCTTTCTCTCTCTGGAACTGCTCTCTCTGTGGGATCTCTCTCTCTCTCTCTCTCTCTCTGGGCTCTCTCTCTCTCTCTTACTCTCTGGGTTCTCTCTCTCTCTGGGATCTCTCTCTCACTCTGGGATCTCTCACTCTGGGATCTCTCCCTCTCGCTGGGATCTATCTCACTCTCTTTGGGATGTATCTCTTTCTGCCTGGGATCTCTCTCTCTCTCTGGGATCTCTCTCTCTCTCTGGGATCTCTCTCTCTCTCTGGGATCTCTCTCTCTCTCTCTGGGATCTCTCTCTCTCGGGAATCTCTCTCTCTCTCTCTCTCTGGGATCTCTCTCTCTCTGGGATCTCTCTCTGTCTCTGGGATCTCTCTCGCTCTCCCTCTGGGATCTGTCTCTGTCTCTGCAACCTCTCTCTCTCTCTCTCTGGGATCTCTCGCTCTGGAATCTCTCTCTCTCTGGGATCTCACTCTCTCTCTGGGATCCCTCTCTCTCTGGGATCTTTCTCACTTAGGAATCTCTCACTCTGGGATCTCTCTCTCTCTCATCTCTCTCTCTGGGATCTCACTCTCTGGGGTCTCTCCCTCTCTCTGCGATCTCTCTCTGTGTAATCTCTCCCTCTCTCTCTCTGGCATCTCTCTCAGGGATCTGTCTCTCTCTGGAACTGCTCTCTCTGTGGGATCTCTCTCTCTGGGATCTTTCTCTCTCTGGAACTGCTCTCTCTGTGGGATCTCTCTCTCTCTCTGGGATCTCTCTCTCTCTCTCTTTCTCTCTGGGTTCTCTCTCTCTCTCTGGGATCTCTCTCTCTCTCTGGGATCTCTCACTCTGGGATCTCTCCCTCTCGCTGGGATCTATCTCACTCTCTCTGGGATGTATCTCTTTCTGCCTGGGATCTCTCTCTCTCTCTGGGATCTCTCTCGCTCTCTGGGATCTCTCTCTCTCTCTCGGGAATCTCTCTCTCTCTCTGGGATCTCTCTCGCTCTCTCTGGGATCTCTCTCTCTCTGGGATCTCTCTCTCTCTCTGGGATCTCTCTCTCTCTGGGATCTCTCTCTCTCTGGGATCTCTCTCTCTCTCGGGAATCTCTCTGTTTCTGGGATGTCTCTCTCTCTCTCCCTTGAATCTCTCTCTCTGGGATCCCTCTTTCTCTGGAATATCCCGTACCAGCCTCCCTGAACAGGCGCCGGAATGTGGCGACTAGGGGCTTTTCACAGTAACGTCATTTGAAGCCTACTTGTGACAATAAGCGATTTTCATTTTTCATTCTCTGGGATCTCTCTCTCTCTCTCTCTGGGATCTCTCTCTCTCTCTCTCTGGGATAGAACATAGAACATCGAACAATACAGCGCAGTACAGGCCCTTCGGCCCACGATGTTGCACCGAAACAAAAGCCATCTAAGCTACACTATGCCATTATCATCCATATGTTTATCCAATAAACTTTTAAATGCCCTCAATGTTGGCGAGTTCACTACTGTAGCAGGTAGGGCATTCCACGGCCTCACTACTCTTTGCGTAAAGAACCTACCTCTGACCTCTGTCCTATATCTATTACCCCTCAGTTTAAAGTTATGTCCCCTCGTGCCAGCCATATCCATCCACGGGAGAAGGCTCTCACTGTCCACCCTATCCAACCCCCTGATCATTTTGTATGCCTCTATTAAGTCTCCTCTTAACCTTCTTCTCTCCAACGAAAACAACCTCAAGTCCATCAGCCTTTCCTCATAAGATTTTCCCTCCATACCAGGCAACATCCTGGTAAATCTCCTCTGCACCCGCTCCAAAGCCTCCACGTCCTTCCTATAATGCGGTGACCAGAACTGTACGCAATACTCCAAATGCGGCCATACCAGAGTTCTGTACAGCTGCAACATGACCTCCCGACTCCGGAACTCAATCCCTCTACCAATAAAGGCCAACACTCCATAGGCCTTCTTCACAACCCTATCAACCTGGGTGGCAACTTTCAGGGATCTATGTAAATGGACACCTAGATCCCTCTGCTCATCCACACTTTCAAGAACTTTACCATTAGCCAAATATTCCGCATTCCTGTTATTCCTTCCAAAGTGAATCACCTCACATTTCTCTACATTAAACTCCATTTGCCACCTCTCAGCTCAGCTCTGCAGCTTATCTATATCCCTCTGTAACCTGCTACATCCTTCCACACTATCGACAACACCACCGACTTTAGTATTGTCTGCAAATTTACTCACCCACCCTTCTGCGCCTTCCTCTAGGTCATTGATAAAAATGACAAACAGCAACGGCCCCAGAACAGATCCTTGTGGTACTCCACTTGTGACTGTACTCCATTCTGAACATTTCCCATCAACCACCACCCTCTGTCTTTTTTCAGCTAGCCAATTTCTGATCCACATCTCCAAATCACCCTCAATCCCCAGCCTCCGTATTTTCTGCAATAGCCTACCGTGGGGAACCTTATCAAACGCTTTGCTGAAATCCATATAGACCACATCAACTGCTCTACCCTCGTCTACCTGTTCAGTCACCTTCTCAAAGAACTCAATAAGGTTTGTGAGGCATGACCTACCCTTCACAAAGCCATGCTGACTATCCTTGATCATATTATTCCTATCTAGATGATTATAAATCTTGTCTCTTATAATCCCCTCCAAGTCTTTACCCAGTACAGACGTGAGGCTCACCGGTCTATAGTTGCCGGGGTTGTCTCTGCTCCCCTTTTTGAACATCTGAACATTGTGAACATTTTGATCTATCTCTCTCTGGGATCTCTCACTCTGGAATCTCTCTCTCTCTCTGGGATCTCACTCTCTCTCTGGGATCCCTCTCTCTCTCTGGGATTTCTCTCTCTTTCTGGGATCTGTCTCTCTCTCTCGGGATTCTCTCTCTCTCTGGCATCTCTCTCTGGGATCCCTCGCTCGCTGGGATCTCTCTCTCTCTCTGGGATCTGCCTCTCTCTCTGGGATCTGGCTCTCTCTCTCTGCAATCTCTCTCTCTTTCTCTCTCTGGGATCTGTCTCTCTCTCTGGGATCTCTTTCTCTGGGATCTCTACATCTCTCTGGGATTTCCCTATCTCAGGAATCTCTCTCTCTCTCTGGGATCTCTCTCTCTATGGAATCTCTCTCTCTCTCTCTCTTGTATCTCTCTCTCTCTGGGATCTCTCTCTCTCTCTGGGATCTCTCTCTCTCTCTGGGATCTCTCTCTCTCTGGGATCGCTCTCTTTCTCCCGGGAATCTCTCTCTGTCTCTGGGATCTCTCTCTGGCATCCCTCTCTCTGGGATCCCTCACTCTCTGGGATCTCTTTCTCTCTCTCTGTGATCTCGCTCTGGGATCACTCTCTCTCTCTGGGATCCCTCTCTCTCTGTCTGGGAATTCTCTCTCTGTCTCTGGGATCTGTCGCTCTAGAATCTCTCTCACTCTAGGATCTCTCTCTCTCTCAATGGGATCGCTCTGTCTGGGATCTCTCTCGCTCTCTCTGGGATGTCTCTCTCTCTGTCTGGGGTCTCTCTCTCTCTTGCTCTGGAATCACCCACTCTCTCTCGGATCTCTCTGTGGGATCTCTCTCTCTCTGGGATCTCTCTCTATCTCTCTGGAATCTTTCTCTCTGGAATCTCTCTCTCTCTCTGGGATCTCTCTCGGGGATCTCTCTCTCTCTCTGGGATCTCTCTCTCTCTCTGGGATCCCTCTCTCTGTGTCTGGTATCTCTCTCTCTCAGGGATCTCTCTCTCTCTGGGATCTGTCTCTCTCTCTCGGGATTCTCTCTCTCTCTGGCATATCTCTCTCTGGAATCCCTCTCTCGCTGGTATCTCTCTCTCTCTCTGGGATCTCCCTCTCTCTCTCTCTGGGTTCTGTCTCTCTCCTTCTGCGATCTGTCCCCCTCTCTCTGGGATCTGTCTCTCTCTCTGCAATCTCGCACTCTCTCTGGGATCTCTCTCTCCCTCTCTGGAATCTCTCTCTCTCTCTGGGATCTCTCTCTTTCTCAGGAATCTCTCTGTCTCTGGGATCTCTGTCTCTCTCTCTGGCATCTCTCTCTCTCTGGGATCTCTCTCTCTCTCTGGGATCTCTCACTCTGGGATCTCTCCCTCTCGCTGGGATCTATCTCACTCTCTCTGGGATGTATCTCTTTCTGCCTGGGATCTCTCTCTCTCTCTGGGATCTCTCTCACTCTCTGGGATCTCTATCTCTCTCGGGAATCTCTCTCTCTCTCAGGAATCTCTCTCTGGGATCTCTCTCTCTCTCTGGGATCTCTCTCTCTCTCTGGGATCTCTCTCTCTCTCTGGGATCTCTCTCTCTGGGATCCCCCTCTCTGTCTGATCTCCCGAACCAGCCTCCCTGAACAGGCGCCGGAATGTGGCGACTAGGGGCTTTTCACAGTAACTTCATTTGAAGCCTACTTGTGACAATAAGCGATTTTCATTTTTCATTCTCTGGGATCTCTCTCTCTCTCTGGGATCTCTCTCTCTCTCTCTCTAGGATCTCTCTCTCTCGCTGGGATCTCTCTCTCTCTCCCTCTGGGATCTGTCTCTCCCTCTGGGATCTGTCTCTCTCTCTGCAATCTCTCTCTCTCTCTCTCTCTGGGATCTCTCGCTCTGGAATCTCTCTCTCTCTGGGATCTCACTCTCTCTCTGGGATCCCTCTCTCTCTTGGATCCCTCTCACTTGGGGATCTCTCACTCTGGGATCTCACTCTCTCTCATCTCTCTCTCTCTGGGATCTCACTCTCTGGGGTCTTTCCCTCTCTCTGCGATCTCTCTCTCTGTAATCTCTCCCTCTCTCTCTCTGGCATCTCTCTCTCGCTGTGCTCTCTCTCTCTTTCGAATCTCTCTCTATGGGATCTCTCTCTCTCTCTAGGATCTTTCTCTCTCTGGGATCGCTCTCTTTCTCACGGGAATCCCTCTCTCTGGGATCTCTCTCTCTGTAATCTCTCCCCTCTCTCTCTGGCATCTCTCTCTCTGGGATCCCTCTCTCTCTGGGATCTCTTTCTCTCTCTCTGGGATCTCTTTCTCTCTCTCAGGGATCTCTCTCTCTCTCTCTGGAACTGCTCTCTCTGTGGGATCTCTCTCTCTCTCTCTCTGGGATCTCTCTCTCTCTCTCTTTCTCTCTGGGTTCTCTCTCTCTCTCTCTGGGATCTCTCTCTCTCTCTGGGATCTCTCACTCTGGAATCTCTCCCTCTCGCTGGGATCTCTCTCGCTCTCTCTGGGATGTATCTCTTTCTGCCTGGGATCTCTCTCTCTCTCTGGGATCTCTCTCTCTCTCGGGAATCTCGCCCTCTCTGGGATCTCTCTCGCTCTCTCTGGGATCTCTCTCTCTCTCTGGGATCTCTCTCTCTCTCTGGGATCTCTCTCTCTCTGGGATCTCTCTCTGGGATCTCTCTCTCTCTCTCGGGAATCTCTCTGTCTCTGGGATGTCTCTCTCTCTCTCCCTTGCATCTCTCTCTCTGGGATTCCTCTCTCTCTGGGATATCCCGTACCAGCCTCCCCGAACAGGCGCTGGAATGTGGCGACTAGGGGCTTTTCACAGTAACTTCATTTGAAGCCTACTCGTGACATTAAGCAATTTTCATTTTTCATTCTCTGGGATCTCTCTCTCTCTCTCTCTCTGGGATCTCTCACTCTGGAATCTCTCTCTCTTCCAGGGATCTCTCTCTCTCTGGGATCTGTCTCTCTCTCTCTCTCTCTCGGGATTCTCTCTCTCTCTGGCATCTCTCTCTCTGGGATCCCTTGCTCGCTGGGATCTCTCTCTCTCTCTGGGATCTGGCTCTCTCGCTTTACAATCTCTCTCTCGGATCTCTCTCTCTCTCTCTGGGATCCCTCTCTCGCTGGGATCTCTCTCTCTCTCTGGGATCTCCCTCTCTCTCTCTCTCTGGGTTCTGTCTCTCTCTTTCTGCGATCTGTCCCTCTCTCTCTGGGATCTGTCTCTCTCTCTCTGGGATCTCTCTCTCTCTCTGGGATCTCTCTCTTTCTCAGGAATCTCTCTCTCTCTTGGATCTCTCTCTCTCTGAGATCCCTCTCTCTCTGTCTGATCTCCCGAACCAGCCTCCCTGAACAGGCGCCGGAATGTGGCGACTAGGGGCTTTTCACAGTAGCTTCATTTGAAGCCTACTTGTGAAAATAAGCGATTTTCATTTTTCATTCTCTGGGATCTCTCTCTCTCTCTGGGATCTCTCTCTCTCTCTCTCTCTCTGGGATCTCTCTCTCTCGCTGGGATCTCTCTCTCTCTCTCTCTCTCTGGGATCTCACTCTCTGGGGTCTTTCCCTCTCGCTGCGATCTCTCTCTCTGTAATCTCTCCCTCTCTCTCTCTGGCATCTCTCTCTCTCTGGGATCCCTCTCTCCCTCTAGGATCTTTCTCTCTCTGGAACTGCTCTCTCTGTGGGATCTCTCTCTCTCTCTCTCTCTCTCTCTCTGGGATCTCTCTCTCTCTCTGGAATCTCTCACTCTGGGATCTCTCCCTCTCGCTGGGATCTATCTCACTCTCTCTGGGATGTATCTCTTTCTGCCTGGGATCTCTCTCTCTCTGGGATCTCTCTCTCTCTCGGGAATATCTATCTCTCTCTGGGATCTCTCTCTCTGGGATCTCTCTCTCTCTGGGATCTCTCTCTCTCTGGGATCTCCCTCTCTCTGGGATCTCTCTCTTTCTCTGGGATCTCTCTTTCTCTCTCGGGAATCTCTCTCTCTCTCTCTGGGATCTCTCTCGCTCTCTCTGGGAGCTCTCTCTCTCGGGAATCTCTCTGTCTCTGGGATGTCTCTCTCTCTCCCTTGCATCTCTCTCTCTGGGATTCCTCTTTCTCTGGAATATCCCGTACCAGCCTCCCTGAACAGGCGCCGGAATGTGGCGACTAGGGGCTTTTCACAGTAACTTCATTTGAAGCCTACTTGTGACAATAAGCGATTTTCATTTTTCATTCTCTGGGATCTCTCTCTCTCTCTCTGGGATCTCTGTCTCTCTCTGGGATCTCTCTCTCTCTCTTGGATCACTCTCTCTGGGATCCCTCTCTCTGGGAGCTCTCTCTGGGATCTCTCTCTGGAATCTCTCTCTCTCTGGGATCTCTCTCTCACTGGGATCTCTCTCACTGGGATGTCTCTCTCACTGGGATCTCTCACTCTGGAATCTCTCTCTCTCTCTGGGATCTCACTCTCTCTCTGCGATCCCTCTCTCTCTCTGGGATCCCTCGCTCGCTGGGATCTCTCTCTCTCTCTCTGGGATCTCCCTCTCTCTCTCTGGGATCTGGCTCTCTCTCTCTGCAATCTCTCTCTCTCTCTCTGGGATCTCTCTCTCTCTCTCTGGGATCTCTCCAAAGAAGTTGAACTGTGACATCACAGCCTGCTGGTAAGGGATTGGCTGGTGACTGATAAGTAGTTTTTCTTTTCTTTTCCCTCAGGTGTTATTGCAGGGCGCAGAGGTTGCTGAGTGAGTGCTTGCTGAGAAGGGGTATGAATAACAGGTAAGCTCTTTTTCCTTTTTTATCTAGAGAGGATGGCAGGGAAGGTAGTGCAATGTTCCCTCCTGCAGAATGTTTGAGGTGAGGGACGCCGTCAGTGTCCCTGCGGACTTCATCTGTGGGAAGTGCACCCATCTCCAGCTCCTCAGAAACTGTGTTTGGGAACTGGAGCTGGAGCTGGATGAACTTCGGATCATTCGGGAGGCAGAGGTGGTCATAGATAGCTTCAGGGATGTAGTTACTCCGAAGAATAAAGATAGATGGGTAACGGTGAGAGGGGCTGGGAGGAAGCAGTCAGTACAGGGATCCCCTGTGGTCGTTCCCCTTAGTAACAAGTATACCGCTTTGGATACTGTTGGTGGGGGGGGGGACTTACCAGGGGTCAGCGATGGGATACAGGTCTCTGGCACAGAGTCTGCCCCTGTTGCTCAGAAGGGAAGGGGGAGAGGAGTAGAGCATTAGTCATTGGAGACTCCATGATTAGGGGCATAGATAGGAGATTCTGTGGGAACGAGAGAGACTCGCGGTTGGTGTGTTGCCTCCCAGGTGCCAGGGTGCGTGATGTCTTGGATCGTGTTTTCGGGATCCTTAAGAGGGAGGTGGAGCAGCCCCAAGTCGTGGTCCACATAGGTGCCAATGACATAGATAGGAAAAGGGATAGGGATGTAAGGCAGGAATTCAGGGAGCTATGGTGGAAACTTAGATCTAGGACAAACAGAGTTATTATCTCTGGGTTGTTACCCGTGCCACGTGCTAGCGAGACGAGGAATAGGGAGAGAGAGGAGTTGAACACGTGGCTACAGGGATGGTGCAGGAGGGAGGGTTTCAGATTTCTGGATAATTGGTGCTCATTCTGGGGTCGGTGGGACCTCTACAAACGGGATGGTCTACACCTGGACCAGAGGGGTACCAATATCCTGGGGGGCAAATTTGCTAATGCTCTTCGGGGGGGTTTAAACTAGTTCAGCAGGGGCTTGGGAACCTGAATTGTAGCTCCAGTATACAGGAGGCTGAGAGTAGTGAGGTCATGAGTAAGGTTTCAAAGTTGCAGGAATGTACCGGCAGGTAGGAAGGTGGTTTAAAATGTGTCTTCTTCAATGCCAGGAGCATCCGGAATAAGGTGGGTGAACTTGCGGCATGGATTGGTACCTGGGACTTCGATGTTGTGGCCATTTCAGAGACATGGATAGAACATAGAACATAGAACATAGAAAATACAGCACAGAACAGGCCCTTCGGCCCACGATGTTGTGCCGAACCTTTGTCCTAGATTAATCATAGATTATCATTGAATTTACAGTGCAGAAGGAGGCCATTCGGCCCTTTGAGTCTGCACCGGCTCTTGGAAAGAGCACCATACCCAAACTCAACACCTCCACCCAACACCAAGGGCAATTTGGACATTAAGGGCAATTTATCATTGGCCAATTCACCTAACCCGCACATTTTTGGACTGTGGGAGGAAACCGGAGCACCCGGAGGAAACCCACGCAGACACGGGGAGGACGTGCAGACTCCGCACAGACAATGACCCAAGCCGGAATCGAACCTGGGACCATGGAGCTGTGGAGCAATTGTGCTATCCACAATGCTACCGTGCTGCCCTTAAGAACAAATAAATCTACACTATATCATTTTACCGTCATCCATGTACCTATCCAATAGCTGCTTGAAGGTCCCTAATGTTTCCGACTCAACTACTTCCACAGGCAGTGCATTCCATGCCCCCACTACTCTCTGGGTAAAGAACCTACCTCTGATATCCCTCCTATATCTTTCACCTTTCACCTTAAATTTATGTCCCCTTGTAATGGTGTGTTCCACCCGGGGAAAAAGTCTCTGACTGTCTACTCTATCTATTCCCCTGATCATCTTATAAACCTCTATCAAGTCGCCCCTCATCCTTCTCCGCTCTAATGAGAAAAGGCCTAGCACCCTCAACCTTTCCTCGTAAGACCTACTCTCCATTCCACGCAACATCCTGGTAAATCTTCTTTGCACCTTTTCCAGAGCTTCCACATCCTTCCTAAAATGAGGCGACCAGAACTGTACACAGTACTCCAAATGTGGCCTTACCAAAGTTTTGTACAGCTGCATCATCACCTCACGGCTCTTAAATTCAATCCCTCTGTTAATGAACGCGAGCACACCATAGGCCTTCTTCACAGCTCTATCCACTTGAGTGGCAACTTTCAAAGATGTATGAACATAGACCCCAAGATCTCTCTGCTCCTCCACATTGCCAAGAACTCTACCGTTAACCCTATATTCCGCATTCATATTTGTCCTTCCAAAATGGACAACCTCACACTTTTCAGGGTTAAACTCCATCTGCCACTTCTCAGCCCAGCTCTGCATCCTATCTATGTCTCTTTGCAGCCGACAACAGCCCTCCTTACTATCCACAACTCCACCAATCTTCGTATCGTCTGCAAATTTACTGACCCACCCTTCAACTCCCTCATCCAAGTCATTAATGAAAATCACAAACAGCAGAGGACCCAGAACTGATCCCTGCGGTACGCCACTGGTAACTGGGATCCAGGCTGAATATTTGCCATCCACCACCACTCTCTGAATTCTATCGGTTAGCCAGTTCGTTATCCAACTGGCCAAATTTCCCACTATCCCATGCCTCCTTACTTTCTGCATAAGCCTACCATGGGGAACTTTATCAAATGCCTTACTAAAATCCATGTACACTACATCCACTGCTTTACCTTCATCCACATGCTTGGTCACCTCCTCAAAGAATTCAATAAGATTTGTAAGGCAAGACCTACCCCTCACAAATCCGTGCTGACTATCCCTAATCAAGCAGTGTCTTTCCAGATGCTCAGAAATCCTATCCTTCAGTACCCTTTCCATTACTTTGCCTACCACCGAAGTAAGACTAACTGGCCTGTAATTCCCAGGGTTATCCCTAGTTCCTTTTTTGAACAGGGGCACGACATTCGCCACTCTCCAATCCCCTGGTACCACCCCTGTTGACAGTGAGGACGAAAAGATCATTGCCAACGGCTCTGCAATTTCATCTCTTGCTTCCCATAGAATCCTTGGATATATCCCGTCAGGCCCGGGGGACTTGTCTATCCTCAAGTTTTTCAAAATGCCCAACACATCTTCCTTCCTGACAAGTATTTCCTCGAGCTTACCAATCTGTTTCACACTGTCCTCTCCAACAATATCGCCCCTCTCATTTGTAAATACAGAAGAAAAATACTCATTCAAGACCTCTCCTATCTCTTCAGACTCAATACACAATCTCCCGCTACTGTCCTTGATCGGACCTACCCTCACTCTAGTCATTCTCATATTTCTCACATATGTGTAAAAGGCCTTGAGGTTTTCCTTGATCCTACCCGCCAAAGATTGTTCATGCCCTCTCTTAGCTCTCCTAATCCCTTTCTTCAGTTCCCTCCTGGCTATCTTGTATCCCTCCAATGCCCTGTCTGAACCTTGTTTCCTCAGCCTTACATAAGTCACCTTTTTCCTCTTAACAAGACATTCAACCTCTCTTGTCAACCATGGTTCCCTCACTCGACCATCTCTTCCCTGCCTGACAGGGACATACATATCAAGGACACGTAGCACCTGTTCCTTGAACAAGTTCCACATTTCACTTGTGTCCTTCCCTGCCAGCCTATGTTCCCAACTTATGCACTTCAATTCTTGTCTGACAACATCGTATTTACCCTTCCCCCAATTGTAAACCTTGCCCTGTTGCACGTACCTATCCCTCTCCATTACTAAAGTGAAAGTCACAGAATTGTGGTCACTATCTCCAAAATGCTCCCCCACTAACAAATCTATCACTTGCCCTGGTTCATTACCCAGTACTAAATCCAATATTGCCCCTCCTCTGGTCGGACAATCTACATACTGTGTTAGAAAAGCTTCCTGGACACACTGCACAAACACCACCCCATCCAAACTATTTGATCTAAAGAGTTTCCACTCAATATTTGGGAAGTTAAAGTCGCCCATGACTACTACCCTATGACTTCTGCACCTTTCCAAAATCTGTTTCCCAATCTGTTCCTCCACATCTCTGTTACTATAGGGGGGCCTATAAAAAACTCCTAACAAGGTGACTGCTCCTTTCCTATTTCTGACTTCAACCCATACTACCTCAATAGGGTGATACTCCTCGAACTGCCTTTCTGCAGCTGTTATACTATCTCTAATTAATAATGCCACCCCCCCACCTCTTTTACCACCCTCCCTAATCTTATTGAAACATCTATAACCAGGGACCTCCAACAACCATTTCTGCCCCAGGGACAGGAATGGTTGTTGCAGGTGCCAGGGTTTAGATATTTCAGTAAGCTCAGGGAAGGTGGTAAAAGAGGGGGAGGGGTGGCATTGTTAGTCAAGGACAGTATTACGGTGGCAGAAAGAACGTTTGATGAGGACTCATCTACTGAGGTAGTATGGGCTGAGGTTAGAAACAGGAAAGGAGAGGTCACCATGTTAGGGGTTTTCTATAGGGTCCAAAAAGTTCCAGAGATGTAGAGGAAAGGATTGCAAAGATGATTCTGGATAGGAGCGAAAGCAACAGGGTAGTTGTTATGGGGGACTTTAACTTTCCAAATATTGACTGGAAACGCTATAGTTCGAGTACTTTAGATGGGTCTGTTTTTGTCCAATGTGTGCAAGAGGGTTTCCTGACACAGTATGTAGATAGGCCAATGAGAGGCGAGGCCATATTGGATTTGGTACTGGGTAATGAACTAGGACAGGTGTTAGAATTGGAGGTGGGTGAGCACTTTGGGGTTAGTGACCACAATTTGATTACATTTACTTTAGTGATGGAAAGGGATAGGTATATACCGCAGAGCAAGAGCTATATCTGGGGGAAAGGCAATTATGATGCGATGAGGCAAGACTTAGGATGCATCGGATGGAGAGGAAAACTGCAGGGGATGGGCACAATGGAAATGTGGAGCTTGTTCAAGGAACAGCTACTGTGTGTCCTTGATAAGTATGTACCTGTCAGGCAGGGAGGAAGTGGTCGAGCAAGGGAACCGAGGTTTACTAAAGCAGTCGAAACACTTGTCAAGAGGAAGAAGGAGGCTTATGTAATGATGAGACATGAAGGTTCAGTTAGGGCGCTCGAGAGTTACAAGTTAGCTAGGAAGGACCTAAAGAGAGAGCGAAGAAGAGCCAGGCGGGGACATGAGAAGTCTTTGGCAGGTAGGATCAAGGATAACCCTAAAGCTTTCTATAGATATGTCAGGAATAAAAGAATGACTAAGGTAAGAGTAGGACCAGTCAAGGAAAGTAGTGGGAAGTTGTGCTTGGAGTCCGAGGAGATGGGAGAGGTGCTAAATGAATATTTTTCGTCAGTATTCACACAGGAAAAAGACAATGTTGTCGAGGAGAATACTGAGATACAGGCTACTAGACTAGAAGGGCTTGAGGTTCAGAAGGAGGAGGTGTTAGCAATTCTGGAAAGTGTCAAAATAGATAAGTCCCCTGGGCCGGATGGGATTTATCCTCGGATTCTCTGGGAAGCTAGGGAGGAGATTGCTGAGCCTTTGGCTTTGATCTTTAAGTCATCTTTGTCTACAGGGATAGTGCCAGATGACTGGAGGATAGCAAATGTTGTCCCCTTGTTCAAGAAGGGGAGTAGAGATAACCCGGTAACTATAGACCAGTGAGCCTTACTTCTGTTGACGGCAAAATCTTGGAAAGGTTTATAAGAGATAGGATGTATAATCATCTGGAAAGGAATAATTTGATTAGAGATAGTCAACACGGTTTCGTGAAGGGTAGGTCGTGCCTCACAAACCTTATTGAGTTCTTTGAGAAGGTGACCAAACAGGTGGATGAGGGTAAAGCAGTTGATGTGGATTTCAGTAAAGCATTTGATAAGGTTCCCCATGGTAGGCTCCTGCAGAATATACGCCAGCATTATAGGAATCATGTGGAAGCATTGGAAAGGGTGCAGAGGAGATTTACCAGAATGTTGCCTGGTATGGAGGGACTATCTCTCTCTCTGGGATCTCTCTCTCTCTCTCTGGGATCTCGATCTCTTTCTTTCTGGGCAGGGTGCCAGAAGTGACGTCCAGGAGGAGGAGCGAGGAAGTGACACGAGTTAAAAAGAAGAAAGTTTCAAAACGGAGAGAGTGAGCAAGTCAGGAAAAGAGAGCGAGGTCCGGCCAGAGACCCCGAGAGAGTTTCAGGGACCGGGCCAGAGACCCAGAGGCAGCAGTCTCCCCCCGGGGCGGCCAGTCTCCCCCCGGGGCGGTTACTTTGGAACAAAGAGCCTGGCGGCTGATCAGAGGGATCGCGTCCCGGGATTCCCGGGAAGCTGACATTCCGGTGATTCCCGACACCCCTGGTATTCCCGGTATCCCACTATCCCCGGTTCCCTGGTATTCCCGGTATCCCACTATCCCCGGTTCCCTGGTATTCCCGGTATCCCAATATCCCCGGTTCCCTGGTATTCCCGGTATCCCACTATCCCCGGTTCCCTGGTATTCCCGGTATCCCAATATCCCCGGTTCCCTGGTATTCCCGGCTAAGCCCCGCTCTTCCCGGTGCCCGCTCTTCCCGGCGGGATGCGGCTCTCCATGCTCCTGGCCCTGGTGCGGCCGGTGGGTCCGGTGGTGATCGGAGTCTCTCTGGGCTTCACGCTGAGTTTGCTGAGCAGCGGCTGGGTGGAGGAATCGTGCCCCCGGCCCCGGGAAGGAGCCGGGATCCCGGGCAGGAGACCCAGCTCCCTGGCCGCTGCTCCCGGGGCGCAGCCCCAACACAAACTGCTCTTCCAGCCCAGGATCGTCCCGTACAAAGCGGCAAGTGGGAAACACCCGGGCAAGAAAACTGTCAGGTAAGCGAGGGGAGTGGGAAAGGGGATCGGGAATGGGGTCAGGAATGGACAGTGGGAATCGGCAGTGGGAATGGGGAGTGGGAATGTGATCAGGAATGGCAGTGTGAATGGGATCAGGAATGGGGAGTGGGAATGTGATGAGGAATGGGCAGTGGGAATGTGATCAGGAATGGGCAGTGTGAATGGGATCAGGAGTAGGCAGTGGGAATGGGATTTGGGGGGCAAGGTGTTGACAGGGGTTACGATTGGAACTGGGATCAGGGAATGGGAATTGGGAATCAGAGGAGTGGGAGTTAGAGGGACAGGGACTGTGAGTGAGATTGGAACAGGGAAATTGGGGATCAGGAGCTGAGGATGTGAATGGATCGCCGATGAATGGGGACTGGGACTCAGTATCCTAGGAACAGGGAATGCTTTGATAGAACATAGAACGATACAGCACAGTACAGGCCCTTCGGCCCACGATGTTGCACCGAAACAAAAGCTATCTAACCTACACTATGCCATTATCATCCATATGTTTATCCAATAAACTTTTAAATGCCCGCAATGTTGGCGAGTTCACTACTGTAGCAGGTAGGGCATTCCACGGCCTCACTACTCTTTGCGTAAAGAACCTACCTCTGACCTCTGTCCTATATCTATTACCCCTCAGTTTAAAGCTATGTCCCCTCGTGCCAGCCATTTCCATCCGCGGGAGAAGGCTCTCACTGTCCACCCTATCTAACTCCCTGATCATTTTGTATGCCTCTATTAAGTCTCCTCTTAACCTTCTTCTCTCCAACGAAAACAACCTCAAGTCCATCAGCCTTTCCTCATAAGATTTTCCCTCCATACCAGGCAACATCCTGGTAAATCTCCTCTGCACCCGCTCCAAAGCCTCCACGTCCTTCCTATAATGCGGTGACCAGAACTGTATGCAGTACTCCAAATGCGGCCGTACCAGAGTTCTGTACAGCTGCAACATGACCTCCTGACTCCGGAACTCAATCCCTCTACCAATAAAGGCCAACACTCCATAGGCCTTCTTCACAACCCTATCAACCTGGGTGGCAACTTTCAGGGATCTATGTACATGGACACCTAGATCCCTCTGCTCATCCACACTTCCAAGAACTTTACCATCAGCCAAATATTCCGCATTCCTGTTATTCCTTCCAAAGTGAATCACCTCACACTTCTCTACATTAAACTCCATTTGCCACCTCTCAGCCCAGCTCTGCAGCTTATCTATATCCCTCTGTAACCTGCTACATCCTTCCACACTATCGACAACGCCACCGACTTTAGTATTGTCTGCAAATTTACTCACCCACCCTTCTGCGCCTTCCTCTAGGTCATTGATAAAAATGACAAACAGCAACGGCCCCAGAACAGATCCTTGTGGTACTCCACTTGTAACTGAACTCCATTCTGAACATTTCCCATCAACCACCACCCTCTGTCTTCTTTCAGCTAGCCAATTTCTGATCCACATCTCTAAATCACCCTCAATCCCCAGCCTCCGTATTTTCTGCAATAGCCTACCGTGGGGAACCTTATCAAACGCTTTGCTGAAATCCATATACACCACATCAACTGCTCTACCCTCGTCTACCTGTTCAGTCACCTTTTCAAAGAACTCGATAAGGTTTGTGATGCATGACCTACCCTTCACAAAGCCATGCTGACTATCCCTGATCATATTATTCCTATCTAGATGATTATAAATCTTGTCTCTTATAATCCCCTCCAAGACTTTACCCACTACAGACGTGAGGCTCACCGGTCTATAGTTGCTGGGGTTGTCTCTGCTCCCCTTTTTGAACAAAGGGACCACATTTGCTATCCTCCAGTCCTCTGGCACTATTCCTGTAGCCAATGATGACATAAAAATCAAAGCCAATGGTCCAGCAATCTTTTCCCTGGCCTCCCAGAGAATCCTAGGATAAATCCCATCAGGTCCCGGGGACTTATCTATTTTCAGCCTGTCCAGAATTGCCAACACCTCTTCCCGACGTACCTCAATGCCATCTCATCTATTTACCTGGAGCTCAGCATTCTCCTCCACAACATTATCTTTTTCCTGAGTGAATACTGACGAAAAATATTCATTTAGTATCTCGCCTATCTCTTCAGACTCCACACACAATTTCCCATCCCTGTCCTTGACTGGTCCTACTCTTTCCCTAGTCATTCGCTTATTCCTGACATACCTATAGAAAGCTTTTGGGTTTTCCTTGATCCTACCTGCCAAATACCTCTCATGTCCCCTCCTTGCTCGTCTTAGCTCTCTCTTTAGATCCTTCCTCGCTACCTGGTAACTATCCATCGCTCCAACCGAAACTTCACACCTCATCTTCACATAGGCCTCCTTCTTCCTCTTAACAAGAGATTCCACTTCCTTGGTAAACCACGGTTCCCTCGCTCGACGCCTTCCTCCCTGCCTGACCGGTACATACTTATCAAGAACACGCAGTAGCTGATCCTTGAACAAGCTCCACTTATCCAGTGTGCCCAACACTTGCAGCCTACTTCTCCACCTTATCCCCCCCAAGTCACGTCTAATGGCATCATAATTGCCCTTCCCCCAGCTATAACTCTTGCCCTGCGGTGTATACTTATCCCTTTCCATCATTAACGTAAACGTCACCGAATTGTGGTCACTGTCCCCAAAGTGCTCTCCTACCTCCAAATCCAACACCTGGCCTGGTTCATTACCCAAAACCAAATCCAACGTGGCCTCGCCTCTTGTTGGCCTGTCAACATATTGTTTCAGGAAACCCTCCTGCACACACTGTACAAAAAACGACCCATCTAATGTACTCGAACTATATCTTTTCCAGTCAATATTTGGAAAGTTAAAGTCTCCCATAATAACTACCCTGTTACTTTCGCTCTTATCCAGGATCATCCTCGCCATCCTTTCCTCTACATCCCTAGAACTATTTGGAGGCCTATAGAAGACTCCCAACAGGGTGACCTCTCCTTTCATGTTTCTAACCTCAGCCCATACTACCTCGGAAGATGAGTCCCCATCTAGCATCCTCTCCGCCATCGTAATACTGCTCTTGACTAGCAGCGCCACACCTCCCCCTCTTTTGCCTCCTTCTCGGAGCTTACTAAAACACCTAAACCCCGGAACCTGCAACATCCATTCCTGTCCCTGCTCTATCCATGTCTCCGAAATGGCCACAACATCGAAGTCCCAGGTACCAACCCATGCTGCCAGTTCCCCTACCTTGTTTCGTATACTCCTGGCATTGAAGTAGACACACTTCAAACCACCTACCTGAACACTGGCCCCCTCCTGCGATGTCAAATCTGTGCTCCTGACCTCTATACTCTCATTCTCCCTTACCCTAAAACTACAATCCACCCAATAACTATAATCAGTTAATGGAAATTAGACTTATAATGAGATAGAGAGAGGGGGACATGAATTCCAAATGAGACGTGGGAAGGGATTGGGATAAGGGTGTACATCGGGATGGAGGTGAGAATGTGTAACTGTGCAAGACAAGGCGACCAGAACTACTCCTCACTCCCTTCCTTGATTCTCTTCACTGCCTCTGAAAACATTGCTCTCTCACACACACAATATCCCAAAGACATTTCTGGGAATCTCCAGGAACTTATCCACTTCTCCAGTCTGCACCTTCACTTGTGAATGTGAGTCTTCAAATCTGGAGTCTCTCAACCAGGGGGGAATCTTCACCTCAATTGACACCCAGCTGGTTCCTGGACAGTGATCAGGAGCAGGAACCCTGGCTGATTTCCCCTCTCTCTCTAACCCAGGGATCACTGGACAGTGATCAGGAGCAGGAACCCTGGCTGATTTCCCCTCTCTCTAACCCAGGGATCACTGGGCAGTGATCAGGAGCAGGAACCCTGGCTGATTTCCCCTCTCTCTCTCATCCAGGGATCACTGGACAGTGATCAGGAGCAGGAACCCTGGCTGATTTCCCCTCTCTCTAACCCAGGGATCACTGGGCAGTGATCAGGAGCAGGAACCCTCGCTGATTTCCCCTCTCTCACACAGGGATCACTGGACAGTGATCAGGAGCAGGAACCCCGGCTGATTTCCCCTCTTTCTTTTACACGGGGATCACTGGACAGTGATCAGGAGCAGGAACCCTGGCTGATTTCCCCTCTCTCTCTCTAACCCAGGGGTCACTGGACAGTGATCAGGAGCAGGAACCCTGGCTGATTTCCCCTCTCTCTAACCCAGGGATTACTGGACAGTGATCAGGAGCAGGAACCCTGGCTGATTTCCTCTCTCTCTCTAACCCAGGGATCACTGGACAGTGATCAGGAGCAGGAACCCTGGCTGATTTCTCCTCTCTCTCTAACACAGGGATCACTGGACAGTGATCAGGAGCAGGAACCCTGGCTGATTTCCCCTCTCTCTCTAACCCAGGGATCACTGGACAGTGATCAGGAGCAGGAACCCTGGCTGATTTCCCCTCTCTCTCTAACACAGGGATCACTGGACAGTGATCAGGAGCAGGAACCCTGGCTGATTTCCCCTCTCTCTCTAACCCAGGGATCACTGGACAGTGATCAGGAGCAGGAACCCTGGCTGATTTCCCTTCTCTCTCTCAAACCCAGGGATCACTGGACAGTGATCAGGAGCAGGAACCCTGGCTGATTTCCCCTCTCTCTCTCGCTAACCCAGGGATCACTGGACAGTGATCGGGAGCAGGAACCCTGGCTGATTTCACCTCTCTCTCTAACCCAGGGAACACTGGACCGTGATCAGGAGCAGAAACCCTGGCTGATTTCCCTCTCTCTCTCTAACCCAGGAATCACTGGACAGTGATCAGGAGCAGGAACCCTGGCTGATTTCCCCTCTCTCTAACCCAGGGATCACTGGGCAGTGATCAGGAGCAGGAACCCTGGCTGATTTCCCCTCTCTCTAACCCAGGGATCACTGGGCAGTGATCAGGAGCAGGAACCCTCGCTGATTTCCCCTCTCTCACACAGGGATCACTGGACAGTGATCAGGAGCAGGAACCCCGGCTGATTTCCCCTCTTTCTTTAACACGGGGATCACTGGACAGTGATCGGGAGCAGGAACCCTGGCTGATTTCCCCTCTCTCTCTCGAACCCAGGGATCACTGGACAGTGATCAGGAGCAGGAACCCTGGCTGATTTCCCCTCTCTCTCTAACACAGGGATCACTGGACAGTGATCAGGAGCGGGAACCCTGGCTGATTTCCCCTCTCTCTCTAACCCAGGGATCACTGGACAGTGATCAGGAGCAGGAACCCTGGCTGATTTCCCCTCTCTCTCTAACCCAGGGATCACTAGAGCAGGAACCCTGGCTGATTTCACCTCTCTCTCTAACCCAGGGAACACTGGACCGTGATCAGGAGAAGGAACCCTGGCTGATTTCCCCTCTCTCACACAGGGATCACTGGACAGTGATCAGGAGCAGGAACCCTGGCTGATTTCCCCTCTCTCTCTCTAACCCAGGGATCACTGGACAGTGATCAGGAGCAGGAACCCTGGCTGATTTCCCCTCCCTCTCTAACCCAGGGATCACTGGACAGTGATCAGGAGCAGGAACCCTGGCTGATTTCCCCTCTCTCTCCAACCCAGGGATCACTGGACAGTGATCAGGAGCAGGAACCCTGGCAGATTTCCCCTCTCTCTCTCGCTAACCCAGGGATCACTGGACAGTGATCTGGAGCGGGAACCTGGCTGATTTCCCCTCTCTCTCTCGCTAACCCAGGGATCACTGGACAGTGATCAGGAGCAGAAACCCTGGCTGATTTCCCTCTCTCTCTCTAACCCAGGGATCACTGGACAGTGATCAGGAGCAGGAACCCTGGCTGATTTCCCCTCTCTCTCACCCAGGGATCACTGGGCAGTGATCAGGAGCAGGAACCCTGGCTGATTTCCCCTCTCTCTAACCCAGGGATCACTGGGCAGTGATCAGGAGCAGGAACCCTCGCTGATTTCCCCTCTCTCACACAGGGATCACTGGACAGTGATCAGGAGCAGGAACCCCGGCTGATTTCCCCTCTTTCTTTAACACGGGGATCACTGGACAGTGATCGGGAGCAGGAACCCTGGCTGATTTCCCCTCTCTCTCTCTAACCCAGGGGTCACTGGACAGTGATCAGGAGCAGGAATCCTGGCTGATTTCCCCCCTCTCTCTCTAACCCAGGGGTCACTGGACAGTGATCAGGAGCAGGAACCCTGGCTGATTTCCCCTCTCTCTAACCCAGGGATTACTGGACAGTGATCAGGAGCAGGAACCCTGGCTGATTTCCTCTCTCTCTCTAACCCAGGGATCACTGGACAGTGATCAGGAGCAGGAACCCTGGCTGATTTCCCCTCTCTCTCTAACACAGGGATCACTGGACAGTGATCAGGAGCAGGAACCCTGGCTGATTTCCCCTCTCTCTCTAACTCAGGGATCACTGGACAGTGATCAGGAGCAGGAACCCTGGCTGATTTCCCCTCTCTCTCTAACCCAGGGATCACTAGAGCAGGAACCATGGCTGATTTCCCCTCTCTCTAACCCATGGATCACTGGGCAGTGATCAGGACCAGGAACCCTGGCTGATTTCCACTCTCTCTCTCTAAACCAGGGATCACTGGACAGTGATCAGGAGCAGGAATCCTGGCTGATTTCCCCCCTCTCTCTCTAACCCAGGGGTCACTGGACAGTGATCAGGAGCAGGAACCCTGGCTGATTTCCCCTCTCTCTAACCCAGGGATTACTGGACAGTGATCAGGAGCAGGAACCCTGGCTGATTTCCTCTCTCTCTCTAACCCAGGGATCACTGGACAGTGATCAGGAGCAGGAACCCTGGCTGATTTCCCCTCTCTCTCTAACACAGGGATCACAGGACAGTGATCAGGAGCAGGAACCCTGGCTGATTTCCCCTCTCTCTCTAACCCAGGGATCACTGGACAGTGATCAGGAGCAGGAACCCTGGCTGATTTCCCCTCTCTCTCTAACCCAGGGATCACTGGACAGTGATCAGGAGCAGGAACGCTGGCTGATTTCCCCTCTCTCTCTCGCTAACCCAGGGATCACTGGACAGTGATCGGGAGCAGGAACCCTGGCTGATTTCACCTCTCTCTCTAACCCAGGGAACACTGGACCGTGATCAGGAGCAGAAACCCTGGCTGATTTCCCTCTCTCTCTCTAACCCAGGGATCACTGGACAGTGATCAGGAGCAGGAACCCTGGCTGATTTCCCCTCTCTCTAACCCAGGGATCACTGGGCAGTGATCAGGAGCAGGAACCCTCGCTGATTTCCCCTCTCTCACACAGGGATCACTGGACAGTGATCGGGAGCAGGAACCCTGGCTGATTTCCCCTCTCTCTCTCTAACCCAGGGGTCACTGGACAGTGATCAGGAGCCGGAATCCTGGCTGATTTCCCCCCTCTCTCTCTAACCCAGGGGTCACTGGACAGTGATCAGGAGCAGGAACCCTGGCTGATTTCCCCTCTCTCTAACCCAGGGATTACTGGACAGTGATCAGGAGCAGGAACCCTGGCTGATTTCCTCTCTCTCTCTAACCCAGGGATCACTGGACAGTGATCAGGAGCAGGAACCCTGGCTGATTTCCCCTCTCTCTCTAACACAGGGATCACTGGACAGTGATCAGGAGCAGGAACCCTGGCTGATTTCCCCTCTCTCTCTAACCCAGGGATCACTGGACAGTGATCAGGAGCAGGAACCCTGGCTGATTTCCCCTCTCTCTCTAACCCAGGGATCACTAGAGCAGGAACCCTGGCTGATTTCACCTCTCTCTCTAACCCAGGGAACACTGGACCGTGATCAGGAGAAGGAACCCTGGCTGATTTCCCCTCTCTCACACAGGGATCACTGGACAGTGATCAGGAGCAGGAACCCTGGCTGATTTCCCCACTCTCTCTCTCTAACCCAGGGATCACTGGACAGTGATCAGGAGCCGGAACCGCGGCTGATTTCCCCTCTTTCTTTAACACAGGGATCACTGGGCAGTGATCAGGAGCAGGAACCCTGGCTGATTTCCCCTCTCTCTAACCCAGGGATCACTGGGCAGTGATCAGGAGCAGGAACCCTGGCTGATTTCCCCTCTCTCTCTAACCCAGGGATCACGGGACAGTGATCAGGATCAGGAACCCTGGCTGATTTCCTCTCTCTCTCTAACCCAGGATCACTGGACAGTGATCAGGAGCAGGAACCCTGGCTGATTTCCCCTCTCTCTCTATCCCAGGGATCACGGGACAGTGATCAGGATCAGGAACCCTGGCTGATTTCCCTTCTCTCTCTAACCCAGGGATCACTGGACAGTGATCAGGAGCAGGAATCCTGGCTGATTTTCCCCCACTCTCGCTAACCCAGGGGTCACTGGACAGTGATCAGGAGCAGGAATCCTGGCTGATTTCCTCTCTCTCTCTAACCCAGGATCACTGGACAGTGATCAGGAGCAGGAACCCTGGCTGATTTCCCCTCTCTCTCTATCCCAGGGATCACGGGACAGTGATCAGGATCAGGAACCCTGGCTGATTTCCCTTCTCTCGCTAACCCAGGGGTCACTGGACACTGATCAGGAGCAGGAATCCTGGCTGATTTCCTCTCTCTCTCTCTAACCCAGGGGTCACTGGACAGTGATCAGGAGCAGGAACCCTGGCTGATTTCCCCTCTCTCTCTAACCCAGGGGTCACTGGACAGTGATCAGGAGCAGGAATCCTGGCTGATTTCCTCTCTCTCTCTCTAACCCAGGGGTCACTGGACAGTGATCAGGAGCAGGAACCCTGGCTGATTTCCCTTCTCTCCCTAACCGAGGGATCACTGGACAGTGAGCAGGAGAAGGAACCCTGGCTGATTTCCCCTCTCTCTCTCGCTAACCCAGGGATCGCTGGACAGTGATTGGGAGCGGGAACCCTGGCTGATTTCACCTCTCACTCTCTAACCCAGGGGTCACTGGACAGTGATCAGGAGCAGGAACCCTGGCTGATTTCCTCTCTCTCTCTAACCCAGGGATCACTGGACAGTGATCAGGCGCCGGAATCCTGGCTGATTTCCCCTCTCTCTCTAACCCAGGGATCACTGGACAGTGATCAGGAGCAGGAAACCTGGCTGATTTCCCCCCTCTCTCTCTCTCTAACCCACGGATCATGGACAGTGATCAGGAGCAGGAACCCTGGCTGATTTCCCCTCTGTCTCTCTAACCGAGGGATCACGGGACAGTGACCAGGAGCAGGAAACCTGGCTGATTTCCTCTCTCTCTCTAACCCAGGGATCACTGGACAGTGATCAGGAGCAGGAACCCTGGCTGATTTCCTCTCTCTCTCTAACCCAGGGATCACTGGACAGTGATCAGGAGCAGGAACCCTGGCTGATTTCCCCTCTCTCTCTAACACAGGGATCACTGGACAGTGATCAGGAGCAGGAACCCTGGCTGATTTCCCCTCTCTCTCTCGCTAACCCAGGGATCACTGGACAGTGATCAGGAGCAGGAACCCTGGCTGATTTCCCCTCTCTCTCTAACCCAGGGATCACTGGACAGTGATCAGGAGCAGGAACCCTGGCTGATTTCCCCTCTCTCTCTCGCTAACCCAGGGATCACTGGACAGTGATCGGGAGCAGGAACCCTGGCTGATTTCACCTCTCTCTCTAACCCAGGGAACACTGGACCGTGATCAGGAGCAGAAACCCTGGCTGATTTCCCTCTCTCTCTCTAACCCAGGGATCACTGGACAGTGATCAGGAGCAGGAACCCTGGCTGATTTCCCCTCTCTCTAACCCAGGGATCACTGGGCAGTGATCAGGAGCAGGAACCCTCGCTGATTTCCCCTCTCTCACACAGGGATCACTGGACAGTGATCAGGAGCAGGAACCCCGGCTGATTTCCCCTCTTTCTTTAACACGGGGATCACTGGACAGTGATCGGGAGCAGGAGCCCTGGCTGATTTCCCCTCTCTCTCTCTAACCCAGGGGTCACTGGACAGTGATCAGGAGCAGGAATCCTGGCTGATTTCCCCCCTCTCTCTCTAACCCAGGGGTCACTGGACAGTGATCAGGAGCAGGAACCCTGGCTGATTTCCCCTTTCTCTAACCCAGGGATTACTGGACAGTGATCAGGAGCAGGAACCCTGGCTGATTTCCTCTCTCTCTCTAACCCAGGGATCACTAGAGCAGGAACCCTGGCTGATTTCACCTCTCTCTCTAACCCAGGGAACACTGGACCGTGATCAGGAGAAGGAACCCTGGCTGATTTCCCCTCTCTCACACAGGGATCACTGGACAGTGATCAGGAGCAGGAACCCTGGCTGATTTCCCCTCTCTCTCTCTAACCCAGGGATCACTGGACAGTGATCAGGAGCAGGAACCCCGGCTGATTTCCCCTCTTTCTTTAACACAGGGATCACTGGGCAGTGATCAGGAGCAGGAACCCTGGCTGATTTCCCCTCTCTCTAACCCAGGGATCACTGGGCAGTGATCAGGACCAGGAACCCTGGCTGATTTCCACTCTCTCTCTCTAAACCAGGGATCACTGGACAGTGATCAGGAGCAGGAATCCTGGCTGATTTCCCCCCCCTCTCTCTAACCCAGGGGTCACTGGACAGTGATCAGGAGCAGGAACCCTGGCTGATTTCCCCTCTCTCTAACCCAGGGATTACTGGACAGTGATCAGGAGCAGGAACCCTGGCTGATTTCCTCTCTCTCTCTAACCCAGGGATCACTGGACAGTGATCAGGAGCAGGAACCCTGGCTGATTTCCCCTCTCTCTCTAACACAGGGATCACAGGACAGTGATCAGGAGCAGGAACCCTGGCTGATTTCCCCTCTCTCTCTAACCCAGGGATCACTGGACAGTGATCAGGAGCAGGAACCCTGGCTGATTTCCCCTCTCTCTCTCGCTAACCCAGGGATCACTGGACAGTGATCGGGAGCAGGAACCCTGGCTGATTTCTCCTCTCTCTCTAACCCAGGGAACACTGGACCGTGATCAGGAGCAGAAACCCTGGCTGATTTCCCTCTCTCTCTCTAACCCAGGGATCACTGGACAGTGATCAGGAGCAGGAACCCTGGCTGATTTCCCCTCTCTCTAACCCAGGGATCACTGGGCAGTGATCAGGAGCAGGAACCCTCGCTGATTTCCCCTCTCTCACACAGGGATCACTGGACAGTGATCGGGAGCAGGAACCCTGGCTGATTTCCCCTCTCTCTCTCTAACCCAGGGGTCACTGGACAGTGATCAGGAGCAGGAATCCTGGCTGATTTCCCCCATCTCTCTCTAACCCAGGGGTCACTGGACAGTGATCAGGAGCAGGAACCCTGGCTGATTTCCCCTCTCTCTAACCCAGGGATTACTGGACAGTGATCAGGAGCAGGAACCCTGGCTGATTTCCTCTCTCTCTCTAACCCAGGGATCACTGGACAGTGATCAGGAGCAGGAACCCTGGCTGATTTCCCCTCTCTTTCTAACACAGGGATCACTGGACAGTGATCAGGAGCAGGAACCCTGGCTGATTTCCCCTCTCTCTCTAACCCAGGGATCACTGGACAGTGATCAGGAGCAGGAACCCTGGCTGATTTCCCCTCTCTCTCTAACCCAGGGATCACTAGAGCAGGAACCCTGGCTGATTTCACCTCTCTCTCTAACCCAGGGAACACTGGACCGTGATCAGGAGAAGGAACCCTGGCTGATTTCCCCTCTCTCACACAGGGATCACTGGACAGTGATCAGGAGCAGGAACCCTGGCTGATTTCCCCTCTCTCTCTCTAACCCAGGGATCACTGGACAGTGAAACAGGAGCAGGAACCCCGGCTGATTCCCCCTCTTTCTTTAACACAGGGATCACTGGGCAGTGATCAGGAGCAGGAACCCTGGCTGATTTCCCCTCTCTCTAACCCAGGGATCACTGGGCAGTGATCAGGAGCAGGAACCCTGGCTGATTTCCCCTCTCTCTCTAACCCAGGGATCACGGGACAGTGATCAGGATCAGGAACCCTGGCTGATTTCCTCTCTCTCTCTAACCCAGGATCACTGGACAGTGATCAGGAGCAGGAACCCTGGCTGATTTCCCCTCTCTCTCTATCCCAGGGATCACGGGACAGTGATCAGGATCAGGAACCCTGGCTGATTTCCCTTCTCTCTCTAACCCAGGGATCACTGGACAGTGATCAGGAGCAGGAATCCTGGCTGATGTTCCCCCTCTCTCGCTAACCCAGGGGTCACTGGACAGTGATCAGGAGCAGGAATCCTGGCTGATTTCCTCTCTCTCTCTAACCCAGGATCACTGGACAGTGATCAGGAGCAGGAACCCTGGCTGATTTCCCCTCTCTCTCTATCCCAGGGATCACGGGACAGTGATCAGGATCAGGAACCCTGGCTGATTTCCCTTCTCTCTCTAACCCAGGGATCACTGGACAGTGATCAGGAGCAGGAATCCTGGCTGATGTTCCCCCTCTCTCGCTAACCCAGGGGTCACTGGACAGTGATCAGGAGCAGGAATCCTGGCTGATTTCCTCTCTCTCTCTCTAACCCAGGGGTCACTGGACAGTGATCAGGAGCAGGAATCCTGGCTGATTTCCTCTCTCTCTCTCTAACCCAGGGGTCACTGGACAGTGATCAGGAGCAGGAATCCTGGCTGATTTCCTCTCTCTCTCTAACCCAGGATCACTGGACAGTGATCAGGAGCAGGAACCCTGGCTGATTTCCCCTCTCTCTCTATCCCAGGGATCACGGGACAGTGATCAGGATCAGGAACCCTGGCTGATTTCCCTTCTCTCTCTAACCCAGGGATCACTGGACAGTGATCAGGAGCAGGAATCCTGGCTGATGTTCCCCCTCTCTCGCTAACCCAGGGGTCACTGGACAGTGATCAGGAGCAGGAATCCTGGCTGATTTCCTCTCTCTCTCTCTAACCCAGGGATCACTGGACAGTGATCAGGAGCAGGAATCCTGGCTGATTTCCTCTCTCTCTCTCTAACCCAGGGGTCACTGGACAGTGATCAGGAGCAGGAAACCTTGCTGATTTCCCTTCTCTCCCTAACCGAGGGATCACTGGACAGTGAGCAGGAGCAGGAACCCTGGCTGATTTCCCCTCTCTCTCTCGCTAACCCAGGGATCGCTGGACAGTGATTGGGAGCGGGAACCCTGGCTGATTTCACCTCTCACTCTCTAACCCAGGGGTCACTGGACAGTGATCAGGAGCAGGAACCCTGGCTGATTTCCCCTCTCTCTAACCCAGGGATCACTGGACAGTGATCAGGCGCAGGAATCCTGGCTGATTTCCCCTCTCTCTCTCTAACCCAGGGATCACTGGACAGTGATCAGGAGCAGGAACCCTGGCTGATTTCCTCTCTCTCTCTAACCCAGGGTTCACTGGACAGTGATCAGGCGCCGGAATCCTGGCTGATTTCCCCTCTCTCTCTAACCCAGGGATCACTGGACAGTGATCAGGAGCAGGAAACCTGGCTGATTTCCCCCCTCTCTCTCTCTCTAACCCAGGGATCATGGACAGTGATCAGGAGCCGGAACCCTGGCTGATTTCCCCACTCTCTCTAACCCAGGAATCACTGGACAGTGATCAGGAGCACGAACACTGGCTGATTTCCCCTCTCTCTCTCTAACCCCGTGGTCACTGGACAGTGATCAGGAGCCGGAACCCTGACTGATTTCTCCTCTCTCTCTAACCCAGGGATCACTGGATAGTGATCAGGAGCAGGAGCCCTAGCTGATTTCCCCTCTCTCTAACCCAGGGATCACTGGACAGTGATCAGGAGCAGGACCCCTGGCTGATTTCCCCTCTCTCTCTCTAACCCAGGGATCACTGGACAGTGATCAGGAGCAGGACCCCTGGCTGATTTCCCCTCTCTCTCTCTAACCCAGGGGTCACTGGACAGTGATCAGGAGCAGGAACCCTGGCTGATTTCCCCTCTCTCTCTCTAACCCAGGGATCACTGGACAGTGATCAGGAGCAGGAACCCTGTCTGATTTCCCCTCTGTCTCTCTAAGCGAGGGATCACGGGACAGTGATCAGGAGCAGGAACCCTGGCTGATTTCCTCTCTCTCTCTAACCCAGGGATCACTGGACAGTGATAAGGAGCAGGAACACTGGCTGATTTCCCCTCTCTCTCTAACCCAGGGATCACTGGACAGTGATCAGGAGCAGGAACCCTGGCTGATTTCCCCTCTCTGTCTCTAACCGAGGGATCACTGGACAGTGATCAGGAGCAGGAATCCTGGCTGATTTCCTCTCTCTCTCTCTAACCCAGGGATCACTGGACAGTGATCAGGAGCAGGAACCCGAGCTGATTTCCCCTCTCTCTAACCCAGGGATCACTGGGCAGTGAGCAGGAACACTGGCTGAGTTCCCCTCTCTCTCTAACCCAGGGATCACTGGACAGTGATCAGGAGCAGGAACCCTGGCTGATTTCCCCTCTCTCTCTCTCTCTCTAACCCAGGGATCACTGGACAGTGATCAGGAACAGGAACCCTGACTGATTTCCCCTCTCACTAACCCAGGGATCACTGGACAGTGATCAGGAGCAGGAATCCTGGCTGATTTCCTCTCTCTCTCTAACCCAGGATCACTGGACAGTGATCAGGAGCAGGAACCCTGGCTGATTTCCCCTCTCTCTCTATCCCAGGGATCACGGGACAGTGATCAGGATCAGGAACCCTGGCTGATTTCCCTTCTCTCTCTAACCCAGGGATCACTGGACAGTGATCAGGAGCAGGAATCCTGGCTGATGTTCCCCCTCTCTCGCTAACCCAGGGGTCACTGGACAGTGATCAGGAGCAGGAATCCTGGCTGATTTCCTCTCTCTCTCTCTAACCCAGGGGTCACTGGACAGTGATCAGGAGCAGGAACCCTGGCTGATTTCCCCTCTCTCTCTAACCCAGGGGTCACTGGACAGTGATCAGGAGCAGGAATCCTGGCTGATTTCCTCTCTCTCTCTCTAACCCAGGGGTCACTGGACAGTGATCAGGAGCAGGAACCCTGGCTGATTTCCCTTCTCTCCCTAACCGAGGGATCACTGGACAGTGAGCAGGAGCAGGAACCCTGGCTGATTTCCCCTCTCTCTCTCTCGCTAACCCAGGGATCGCTGGACAGTGATTGGGAGCGGGAACCCTGGCTGATTTCACCTCTCACTCTCTAACCCAGGGGTCACTGGACAGTGATCAGGAGCAGGAACCCTGGCTGATTTCCCCTCTCTCTAACCCAGGGATCACTGGACAGTGATCAGGCGCAGGAATCCTGGCTGATTTCCCCTCTCTCTCTCTAACCCAGGGATCACTGGACAGTGATCAGGAGCAGGAACCCTGGCTGATTTCCTCTCTCTCTCTCTAACCCAGGGGTCACTGGACAGTGATCAGGAGCAGGAACCCTGGCTGATTTCCCCTCTCTCTCTAACCCAGGGGTCACTGGACAGTGATCAGGAGCAGGAATCCTGGCTGATTTCCTCTCTCTCTCTCTAACCCAGGGGTCACTGGACAGTGATCAGGAGCAGGAAACCTTGCTGATTTCCCTTCTCTCCCTAACCGAGGGATCACTGGACAGTGAGCAGGAGCAGGAACCCTGGCTGATTTCCCCTCTCTCTCTCGCTAACCCAGGGATCGCTGGACAGTGATTGGGAGCGGGAACCCTGGCTGATTTCACCTCTCACTCTCTAACCCAGGGGTCACTGGACAGTGATCAGGAGCAGGAACCCTGGCTGATTTCCCCTCTCTCTAACCCAGGGATCACTGGACAGTGATCAGGCGCAGGAATCCTGGCTGATTTCCCCTCTCTCTCTCTAACCCAGGGATCACTGGACAGTGATCAGGAGCAGGAACCCTGGCTGATTTCCTCTCTCTCTCTAACCCAGGGTTCACTGGACAGTGATCAGGCGCCGGAATCCTGGCTGATTTCCCCTCTCTCTCTAACCCAGGGATCACTGGACAGTGATCAGGAGCAGGAAACCTGGCTGATTTCCCCCCTCTCTCTCTCTCTAACCCAGGGATCATGGACAGTGATCAGGAGCCGGAACCCTGGCTGATTTCCCCTCTCTCTCTAACCCAGGGATCACTGGACAGTGATCAGGAGCACGAACACTGGCTGATTTCCCCTCTCTCTCTAACCCTGGGATCACTGGACAGTGATCAGGAGCAGGAACCCTGGCTGATTTCCCCTCTCTCTCTAACCCAGGGATCACTGGACAGTGATCAGGAGCAGGAACCCTGGCTGATTTCCCCTCTCTCTCTAACCCAGGGATCATGGACAGTGATCAGGAACAGGAATCCTGGCTGATTTTCCCTCTCTCTCGAACCCAGGGATCACTGGACAGTGATCAGGAGCAGGAAACCTGGCTGATTTCCCCTCTCTCTACCCCAGGGATCACAGGACAGTGATCAGGAGCAGGAACCCTGGCTGACTTCCTCTCTCTCTCACCCAGGGATCACTGGGCAGTGATCAGGAGCAGGAACCCTGGCTGATTTCCCCTCTCTCTCTCTAACCCAGGGATCACTGGACAGTGATCAGGAGCAGGAACCCCGGCTGATTTCCCCTCTCTCTCTAACCCAGGGATCACTGGACAGTGATCAGGAGCAGGAACCCTGGCTGATTTCCCCTCTCTCTCTAACCCAGGGATCACTGGACAGTGATCAGGAGCAGGAACAGAGGGATTTGAGGGGTCATAGAGTTTAACAGCATAATAAGAGGCCATTGAGCCAGTTCCGACCCAGGTTCCTATTTATTGGAACCCATTTACCAACCCGTGGTCAGTTGTTTTGCTCAGCCACTCATTGAAATGCTTCTCAAATGTTGTGAGGGTTCCCTTTCAGGTATCGAGTTCGAGATTCCCATTGCCCTCTGTGTAACACTGGGGTACCGTACTGGTGGGGACGGGACTGTCGCTGTATAACACTGGGGTACAGTACTGGTGGGGACAGGTCTGTCACTGTATAACACTGGGGTACCGTACTGGTGGGGACGGGTCTGTCACTGTATAACACTGGGGTACAGTACTGGTGGGGACGGGTCTGTCACTGTATAACACTGGGGTACAGTACTGGTGGGGACGGGACTGTCACTGTATAACACTGGGGTACAGTGCTGGTGGGGACGGGTCTGTCACTGTATAACACTGGGGTACAGTACTGGTGGGGATGGGTCTGTCACTGTATAACACTGGGGTACAGTACTGGTGGGGACGGGTCTGTCACTGTATAACACTGGGGTACAGTACTGGTGGGGACGGGTCTGTCACTGTATAACACTGGGGTACAGTGCTGGTGGGGACGGGTCTGTCGCTGTATAACACTGGGGTACAGTACTGGTGGGGACGGGTCTGTCACTGTATAACACTGGGGTACAGTACTGGTGGGGACGGGTCTGTCACTGTATAACACTGGGGTACAGTACTGGTGGGGACAGGTCTGTCACTGTATAACACTGGGGTACAGTACTGGTGGGAATGGGTCTGTCACTGTGTAACACTGGGGGACAGTACTGGTGGGGACGGGTCTGTCACTATAACACTGGGGTACAGTACTGGTGTGGACGGGTCTGTCGCTGTATAACACTGGGGTACAGTGCTGGTGGGGACGGGTCTGTCACTGTATTACACTGGGATACCGTACTGGTGGGGACGGGTCTCTCACTGTATGACACTGGGGTAGAGTACTGGTGGGGACGGGTCTGTCACTGTATAACACTGGGGAACCGTACTGGTGGGGACAGGTCTGTCACTGTATTACACTGGGGTACAGTACTGGTGGGGACGGGTCTGTCACTGTATAACATTGGGGAACAGTACTGGTGGGGATGGGTCTGTCACTGTATAACACTTGGGTACAGTGCTGGTGGGGATGGGTCTGTCACTGTGTAACACTGGGGCACAGTACTGGTGGGGACGGGTCTGTCACTGTATAACACTGGGGTACAGTACTGGTGGGGACGGGTCTGTCACTGTATAACACTGGGGTACAGTACTGGTGGGGACGGGTCTGTCACTATATAACACTGGGGTACAGTACTGGTGGGGACGGGTCTGTCACTGTATAACGCTGGGGTACAGTACTGATGGGGATGGGTCTGTCACTGTGTAACACTGGGGTACAGTACTGGTGGGGACGGGTCTGTCACTGTATAACACTGGGAGCAGTACTGGTGGGGACGGGTCTGTCGCTGTATAACACTGGGGTACATTACTGGTGGGGACGGGTCTGTCACTGTACAACACTTGGGTACAGTGCTGGTGGGGTTGGGTCTGTCACTGTGTAACACTGGGGTACAGTACTGGTGGGGACGGGTCTGTCGCTGTATAACACTTGGGGTACAGTACTGGTGGGGACGGGTCTATCGGTGTATAACACTGGGAGCAGTACTGGTGGGGACGGGTATGTCACTGTGTAACACTGGGGTACAGTACTGGTGGGGACGGGTCTGTCACTGTATAACACTGGGGTACAGTACTGGTGGGGACGGGTCTGTCACTGTATAACACTGGGATACAGTACTGGTGGGGACGGGTCTGTCGCTGTATAACACTGGGGTACAGTACTGGTGGGGACGGGTCTGTCACTGTATTACACTGGGATACCGTACTGGTGGGGACGGGTCTCTCACTGTATGACACTGGGGTAGAGTACTGGTGGGGACGGGTCTGTCACTGTATAACACTGGGATACAGTACTGGTGGGGACGGGTCTGTCACTGTGTAACACTGGGGTACAGTACTGGTGGGGACGGGTCTGTCACTGTACAATACTGGGGCACAGTGCTGGTGGGGACGGGTCTGTCGCTGTATAACACTGGGGTACAGTACTGGTGGGGACGGGTCTGTCACTGTACAATACTGGGGCACAGTGCTGGTGGGGACGGGTCTGTCGCTGTATAACACTGGGATACAGTACTGGTGGGGACGGGTCTGTCACTGTATAACACTGGGGTACAGTACTGGTGGGGATGGGTCTGTCACTGTGTAACACTGGGGTACAGTACTGGTGGGGACAGGTCTGTCGCTGTATAACACTGGGGTACAGTACTGGGGGGACGGGTCTGTCGCTGTATAACACTGGGGTACAGTACTGGTGGGAATGGGTCTGTCACTGTGTAACACTGGGGTACCATACTGGTGGGGACGGGTCTGTGACGAGAACACTGGGGTACAGTGCTGGTGGGGACGGGTCTGTCAAAGAACAAAGAAATGTACAGCACAGGAACAGGCCCTTCGGCCCTCCAAGCCCGTGCCGACCATGCTGCCCGACTAAACTACAATCTTCCACACTTCCTGGGTCCGTATCCCTCTATTCCCATCCTATTCATGTATTTGTTAAGATGCCCCTTAAATGTCACTATCGTCCCTGCTTCCACCACCTCCTCCGGTAGCGAGTTCCAGGCACCCACTACCCTCTGCGTAAAAAACTTGCCTCGTACATCTCCTTTAAACCTTGCCCCTCTCACCTTAAACCTATGCCCCCTAGTAATTGACCCCTCTACCCTGGGGAATAGCCTCTGACTATCCACTCTGTCTATGTCCCTCATAATTTTGTAGACCTCTATCAGGTCTCCCCTCAACCTCCTTCATTCCAGTGAGAACAAACCGAGTTTATTCAACCGCTCCTCATAGCTAATGCCCTCCATACCAGGCAACATTCTGGTAAATCTCTTCTGCACCCTCTCTAACGCCTCCACATCCTTCTGGTAGTGTGGCGACCAGAATTGAACACTTTACTCCAAGTGTGGCCTAACTAAGGTTCTATACAGCTGCAACATGACTTGTCAATTCTTATACTCAATGCCCCGGCCAATGAAGGCAAGCATGCCGTATGCCTTCTTGACTACCTTCTCCACCTGTGTTGCCCCTTTCAATGACCTGTGGACCTGTACTCCTAGATCTCTTTGACTTTCAATACTCTTGAGGGTTCTACCATTCACTGTATATTCCCTACCTGCATTAGACATTCCAAAATGCATTACCTCACATTTGTCCAGATTAAACTCCATCTGCCATCTCTCCGCCCAAGTCTCCAAACAATCTAAATCCTGCTGTATCCTCTGACAGTCCTCATCGCTATCCGCAATTCCACCAACCTTTGTGTCGTCTGCAAACTTACTAATCAGACCAGTTACATTTTCCTCCAAATCATTTATATATTCTACAAAGAGCAAAGGTCCCAGCACTGATTCCTGTGGGACACCACTGGTCACAGCCCTCCAATTAGAAAAGCATCCTTCCATTGCTACTCTCTGCCTTCTATGACCTAGCCAGTTCTGTATCCACCTTGCCAGCTCACCACTGATGCCGTGTGACTTCACCTTTTGTACTAGTCTACCATGAGGGACCTTGTCAAAGGCCTTACTGAAGTCCATATAGACAACATCCACTGCCTTACCTGCATCAATCATCTTAGTGACCTCTTCGAAAAATTCTATCAAGTTAGTGAGACACGACCTCCCCTTCACAAAACCATGCTGCCTCTCACTAATACGTCCATTTCCTTCCAAATGGGAGTAGATCCTGTCTCGAAGAATTCTCTCCAGTAATTTCCCTACCAATGAAGTAAGGCTCACCGGCCTGTAGTTCCCTGGATTATCCTTGCTACCCTTCTTAAACAGAGGAACAACATTGGCTATTCTCCAGTCCTCTGGGACATCACCTGAAGACAGTGAGGATCCAAAGATTTCTGTCAAGGCCTCAGCAATTTCCTCTCCAGCCTCCTTCAGTATTCTGGGGTAGATCCCATCAGGCCCTGGGGAATTACCTACCTTAATATTTTTTAAGACACCCAACACCTCGTCTTTTTGGATCTCAATGTGACCCAGGCTATCTACACACCCTTCTCCAGATTCAACATCTACCAATTTCTTCTCTTTGGTGAATACTGATGCAAAGTATTCATTTAGTACCTCGCCCATTTCCTCTGGCTCCACACATAGATTCCCTTGCCTATCCTTCAGTGGGCCAACCCTTTCCCTGGCTACCCTCTTGCTTTTTATGTACGTGTAAAAAGCCTTGGGATTTTCCTTAACCCTATTTGCCAATGACTTTTCGTGATCCCTTCTAGCCCTCCTGACTCCTTGCTTAAGTTCCTTCCTACTTTCCTTATATTCCACGCAGGCTTCGTCTGTTCCCAGCCTTTTAGCCCTGACAAATGCCTCCTTTTTCTTTTTGACGAGGCCTACAATATCTCTCGTCCTTCAAGGTTCCCGAAAATTGCCGTATTTATCCTTCTTCCTTACAGGAACATGCCGGTCCTGAATTCCTTTCAACTGCTACTTGAAAGCCTCCCACATGTCAGATGTTGATTTGCCCTCAAACATCCGCCCCCAATCTATGTTCTTCAGTTCCCGCCTAATATTGTTATAATTAGCCTTCCCCCAGTTTAGCACATTCATCCTAGGACCACTCTTATCCTTGTCCACCAGTACTTTAAAACTTACTGAATTGTGGTCACTGTTACCGAAATGCTCCCCTACTGAAACATCTACCACCTGGCCGGGCTCATTCCCCAATATCAGGTCCAGTACCGCCCCTTCCCTAGTTGGACTGTTTACATATTGTTTTAAGAAGCCCTCCTGGATGCTCCTTACAAACTCCGCCCCGTCTAAGCCCCTGGCACTAAGTGAGTCCCAGTCAATATTGGGGAAGTTGAAGTCTCCCATCACCACAACCCTGTTTTTACTCTTTTCCAAAATCTGTCTACCTATCTGCTCCTCTATCTCCCGCTAGCTGTTGGGAGGCCTGTAGTAAATCCCCAACATTGTGTCTGCACCCTTCTTATTCCTGATCTCTACCCATATAGCCTCACTGCCCTCTGAGGTGTCCTCCCGCAGTACAGCTGTGATATTCTCCCTAACCAGTAGCGCAACTCCGCCTCCCCTTTTACATCCCCCTCTATCCCGCCTGAAACATCTAAATCCTGGAACGTTTAGCTGCCAATCCTGCCCTTCCCTCAACCAGGTCTCTAATGGCAACAACATCATAGTTCCAAGTACTAATCCAAGCTCTAAGTTCATCTTCCTTACCCGTAATACTACTTGCATTAAAACATATGCACTTCAGGCCACCAGACCCGCTGTGTTCAGCAACTTCTCCCTGTCTGCTCTGCCTCAGAGCCCCACTGTCCCTATTCCCTAGTTCTCCCTCAATGCTCTCACCTTCTGACCTATTGCTCCCGTGCCCACCCCCCTGCCATACTAGTTTAAACCCTCTCGTGTGACACTAGCAAACCTCGCGGCCAGGAGATTTATGCCTCTCCGGTTTAGATGTACCCCTCCCTATATAGGTCACACCTGCCCCGGAAGAGCTCCCAGTGGTCCAGATAACGGAAACCCTCCCTCCTACACCAGCTGTTTAGCCACGTGTTTAGCTGCTCTATCTTCCTATTTCTAGCCTCACTGGCATGTGGCACAGGGAGTAATCCCGAGATTACAACCCTAGAGGTCCTGTCTTTTAACTTTTTGTCTAGCTCCCTGAACTCCTGCTGCAGGACCTCATGCCCCTTCCTACCTATGTCGTTAGTACCAATATGTACAACGACCTCTGCCTGTTTGCCCTCCCCCTTCAGGATGCCCTCTACCCGTTCGGAGACATCCTGGACCCTGGCACCAGGGAGGCAACATACCATCCTGGAGTCTCTTTCACATCCACAGAAGCGCCTATCTGTGCCCCTGACTATAGAGTCCCCTATTACTATTACTCTTCTGCGCTTTGACCCTCCCTTCTGAACATCAGAGCCAGCCGTGGTGCCACTGCTCTGGCTGCTGCTGTTTTCCCCTGATAGGCTATCCCCCCCGACAGTATCCGAAGGGGTATACCTGTTTGAGAGGGGGACAACCACAGGGGATTCCTGCACTGACTGCCTGTCCTTTCTGGTGGTCACCCATTTCTCTACCTGCACCTTGGGTGTGACCACATTTACATAACTGCGATCTATGACGCTTTCCGCCACCTGCATGCTCCTAAGTGCATCCAATTGCTGCTCCAACCGAACCATGTGGTCTGTGAGGGGCTCCAGTTGGGTGCACTTTCTGCAGATGAAGCCATCCGTGACGCTGGAAGCCTCCTGGACCTGCCACATCTCACAGTCAGAGCACAGCACCCCTCTAACTGACATTGCGTCAATTAATTAAAATTAAAAGTTAAACATTAAAAAAAAGATATATATATATATATACACGAGGGGGTGGTTGCTGTTATCGGGAAGCACCTGGAGACGATCTGTGACCTGTCCCTAGTGTGGATCTCCAATCTTTTCAACCACTAAGGCCACATTTGTCTCGACTAAAACCACACAGACTGGTTCAGATCGGGACCGAGGAGCGATGCATGTTGGAGAAACAAGATAAAGAAGAACGCCAAGGAGAGTGAGAGATCGGCCATGTTGGAGGACGAGGTGGTGTTGGCCGCCCCGGACTTTTCCGAACTGTTAACTACTTTTGTCAGTGGAACACAAGTTACTTAGAGTTATCATGGCAATTGTTTGATCCAGAGATTATACATATTTTCTGAAAATGATAATGTGGTGGCAAGTACTTTGTCATGTGTCTAAAAACAATCTTTATTAGTGTCAAAACCAGGCAAGGGACTTGTATAATGGGACTAGTTTAGACCGTTTGTGTCGGTGTTGTGTGTCTTTGTGTGTATGGAACCCCTTAGAAATCCTTGTCTGATCCTGCTTTCCTTCTAATGCGTGTCTGGTTTTAGAAGTACAGATCATTGGTTTTGAACTGATGACCTGTGAACCATTCCCCCCCACCCCCCCACCCCACCGCTGCAAGTTGCTATTTGAACTGACTCAAGCCCTTAATGCATGGTCCTCTGTGGCATAGCTCCTGATGTCACTTTGATGGACTTGGCGAGCAGCCACTCCACTCTTCTGCAATTCTGGGACTTTTTTCTTTGAATGGGATTGGTAGAGCCTTTCTGAAGATCCAGGAGCAGAAGGCAGGTTCCATTTTTGCTTTCAGTTTCGTTCTGAGGAGGAGCTAAGCAGGAGCCTATAAAATATCTCTCCCAGAAGGCTGGAACTTGTCTCTCTGATATCATGGCTGGTAGGGCAGGTCTGGACACTCTATCAGTCCTGTGAAGGTTTAACTCCTGGTTTCGATGCTGCAAGCATTCTCTATCCAGCCAGGCCTCTGCAGGTTCAAACCTCTGTGAGAAAGGCTGGGAAAAGCCTTGGCTAATATCTCTCCTGGGAATGCAAAAGGGTCTGACGTCCAGGCTCTTTCTCTCCCTCTATACCACAGCCGGGATCCTGCACAAAGAGCAGAGAAGCGTTCCAGAGGCAGGATGGAAGGGAAACCCCTCCTTTAATCTCTCAGGTAGAGGATTCTAGTACTATGTCAGTGAGACCGAGAGTCAATCTGGTGGAGCCTGTACAAATGAAGGTGACTCTCCGGAGGAATTCCTGCAGCCCACGAGGTTAATTGAATGCAGATTCTAAACGATCCATATTGACTGGGAATCCCTCACAGCCGGGGGCCCGGATGGAGAGCAATTTGTTAGATGTGTTCAGGAGGCCTTTTTGATACAGTGTGTTGACAATCCAACCAGGGAGGGGGCCACACTAGACTCGGTGTTGGGGAATGAGCCAGGCCGGGTGATTGGTGTTTCAGTGGGGGAGCATTTTGGGCTTAGCGACCATAATTCCATAAGATTTTGAGTAGTCATGGATAAGGACAAGAGTGGCCCACGGGTGAGGGTGCCGAATTGGGCGAGGGCCAATTACATCCAAATTAGACAGGAACTGGGGAATGTGGATTGGTGGCGGCTATTTGAGGGCAAATCCATGTCTGACATGTGGGAGGATTTTGAAGGCCAGGTGATTGAAGTGCAGGACAGGCAGGTCCCCACAGAAATGAAGGACAGGAATGGCAGGATTCGGGAGCCATGGTGACGAGGGAAATTGTAAACTTCGTCCAAAGAGAAAAAGGAAGCAGACGATCGGTCGAGGCACGGTAGCACAGTGGTTAGCACTGTGGCTTCACAGCTCCAGAGTCCCGGGTTCGATTCCAGCTTGGGTCACTGTCTGTGCGGAGTCTGCACGTTCTCCCCGTGTCTGCGTGGGTTTCCTCCGGGTGCTCCGGTTTCCTCCCACAAGTCCCGAAAGATGTGCTGTTAGGTGAATTGGACATTCTGAATTCTTCCTCCATGTCCCCGAACAGGAGCCGGAATGTGGCGACTAGGGGCTTTTCACAGTAACTTCATTGCAGTGTTAATGTAAGCCTACTTGTGACAATAAAGATTATTATTGTATTATAAAAACTGGCGAAGCCCTTGAGGAGTACAGTGAAAGTAAGAAGGAACTTAAACGTGGAATTAGGAGGGCTAAAAGAACATAACATAAGAACTAGGAGCAGGAGTCGGCCATCTGGCCCCTCGAGCCTGCTCCGCCATTCAATGAGATCATGGCTGATCTTTGTGGACTCAGCTCCACTCTCCGGCCTGTACACCATATCCCCGAATCCCTTTATTCTTTCGAAAGGTATCTGTCTTTTTCTTAAAGACGTTTAAAGAAGGAGCCTCAACTGCTTCACTGGGCAAGGAATTCCAGAGATTCACAACCCTTTGGGTGAAGAAGTTCCTCCTACACTCAGTCCTAAATCTACCTTCCCTTATTTTGAGGCTATGCCCCCTAGTTCTGCTTTCCCCGACCAGTGGAAACAACCTGCCCGCATCTATCCTATCTATTCCCTTCATAATTTTATGTTTCAATAAGATCCCCCCACATCCTTCTAAACTCTAATGAGTACAGTCCCAGTCTACTCAACCTCTCGTCATAACCTAATCCCCTCAACTCTGGGATCCACCTAGTGAGGGGTCTACAAAATCTGATCGAGGTCTACAAAATTATGAGACATCGACAGGGTGGATAGTCAGAGGCTTTTCCCCAGGGTGGAAGTGTCACTTACACAGGGCACAGGTTCAAGGTGAGAGGGGGAAAGTTTAAGGGAGATGTGTGTGGTAAGTTTTTCACACAGAGAGTGGTGGGTGCCTGGGACGCGCTGCCAGAGGAGGTGGTGGAAGCAGCACATTAGCAACATTTAAGAGGCATCTGGATGGGTCCATGAATAGGGAGGAAATAGAGGGACACGGACCGAGTCAGGGCAGATGGCAATTTTTTTAGTTGGAGCATTTGATTTGATTTGATTTGATTTATTGTGACATGTAGCGAAGTTCAGTGAAAAGTATTTTTCTGCGGCCGAGGGAACGTACACAGTACGTACATAGTCGACAAAAACAATAATCGACAGAGAACATTGACAAATGGTACATCGACAAACAGTGATTGGTTACAGTGCGGAACAAGCGGCCAAACAAAGCAAATACATGAGCAAGAGCAGCATAGGGCGTGGTGAATAGTGTTCTTACAGGGAACAGATCAGTCCGAGGGGGAGTCGTTGAGGAGTCTTGTAGCTGTGGGGAAGAAGCTGTTCCTATGTCTGGATGTGCGGGTCTTCAGACTTCTGTACCTTCTGCCTGATGGAAGGGTCTGGAAGAAGGCAATACCTGGGTGGGAGGGGTCTCTGATAATGCTGTCTGCCTTCCTGAGGCAGCGGGAGGTGCAGACAGAATCAATGTGGGGGTGGGGAGCTTGTGTGATGCGTTGGGCTGAGTTCACCACACTCTGCAGTTTCTTGCGATCTTGGGCCGAGCAGTTGCCGTACCAGGCTGTGATGCAGCCACAGTCATATCATCCGCAAACTTGTAGATCGGCGCAGGCTTGGAGGGCCGAAGGGCCTGTTCCTGTGTGTACTTATCTTTTTTCTTTGTTGAACCAATTAATTCAAGATCGCCGACTCCAAAGACTCAGCAGCAAAGGTTCACCTCAGCCCTTTTGACCCCTGTTATTTTTTAACCTTTCCTACCCCTTCACTGTGTGTCTGTCTTGTGTGTGTCTGTGGGAGGTTGGGTTAGGGTCTGGGGAATAGTTAGATGAGTAGACCATTGTTTCCATTAAATGTTTATCTCTTCTCTTATTATAAATAAACAGTTTTTTAATGTTTTACTTATAAATCTGGTGCCCGTACACCATTGGAGCGGTCAAAGGTCCAAGGTCTCAGGAAAATATACACATTATTGGTTAATTCACACTTTCGGTGGGGCCTGTGGGGCTGGACTTGACCCAGACTCGCCCAAGGTGCTGTAACACGACCCTCCACTATTGGTGATTGTCCTTTCAGCTGCCTGGGCCAATCTTGGGAACTCCCTCCCTCTCGCTCAATTTCCACCTTTCAGACTTCTTACAACCTACCACTTTGCCTCAGTCTCCGATCACCTGACCTAATATTTCTTCCAAGTGGCTGATATCATACTTTGTTTTATAATGTTCCGCGTATCGTGCACTGTGGACTGTGCATTGCGTTAAGTGTGGTATATGAATGTAAGCTGTTGTCTGATATTCCCTTCCATTTGGTTTTAGGTCACGTTACATCAGCACTGAGCTTGGAATCCGGGAACGATTGCTCGTTGCTGTTCTGACGTCTAAAACCACTCTCAACACTCTGGCCGTAGCAGTGAACCGAACAATCGGCCATCACATCGACAAGGTCCTGTATTTCACCGGGACCAGGAGCCGGAAGATTCCGCATGGAATGTACATTGTAACCCACGGTGACGAGCGGCCTATCTGGAACATGTACCAGACGGTGAAGTACATTTTTGAACGTTACAATGGTGAGTACGACTGGTTCTACATCATTCAGGACGACTCGTACACGGAGAGCGATCGCATCAAGGGATTGGTCAATCACCTGAGCATCAACACTGACCTGTACATGGGCCGTCCTGAGGAATTTATTGGCGGTGAGACGGAGGGGCGTTACTGCCACGGCGGATTCGGATACCTGCTGTCCCGGAGCCTCCTCATCAAACTGCAGCCACACCTGGAGAACTGTCGGAATGACATCCTGAGCGCCAGGCCCGATGAGTGGCTGGGTCGATGCATCATCGACTATGTGTCGGTGAATTGTGTCAGCAATTACGAGGTGGGTACAGCTCACTGGTGACTTTAACACCTGCATTGAAAATGGGGATTTACCCTCCAGAGCAGAGTGGCTTTCGGTGTGAATGATTCTTGAAGCTGTGAGTTTCGGTATTGCAATGTGTGATGTGAGAGGAGGTGGGGAGGGAGTATTAACCGTTCCAATCCCGCCAACTTTGCCCTCCCCGCTGTGATGGGGTGCCTTCCTGGCGCACATCCAGCAGACAGGCTGGTGAGTAGCAGGATGTGCGCTGGTTAACCCTGCCGTCTCACGTGCTGTTCATAGCATCTCTCAGGAAAATAGAACATGCACAGAAACATAGAAAATAGAAGCAGGAGGAGGCCATTCGGCCCCTCGAGCCTGCTCCACCATTCATTATGATAAAGGCTGATCATCAAGTTCAATACCCTCATCCCGCCTTCCCCCCCCCCATATCCCTCGATCCCTTTACTCCCAGAGCTGTATCTAATTCCTTCTGGAAATTACACAACGTTTTGGTCTCAACTACTTTCTGTGGGAGTGAATTCCACAGATTCACCGCTCACTGGGTGAAGAAATTTCTCCTCACCTCAGTCCTAAAGGTTTACCCCTTATCCTCAAACTGTGACCCCTAGTTCTGGACTCTTTCCCCCCACCCCCCCCCACCATCGGGAACATTCTTTCTGAATCCACCCTGTCTAATCCTGTTAGAATTTTGTAAGTTTCAATGAGATCCCCCTTGTTCGACGTTTAGATCCTGTTGTATAAACAGTCAAGGGTTCTGCTCCTTTTCTCAAACACCTTTATTTCACTTTAACAGACTGCACAAAACTCTTATCATCATTTCACCTGACACAAAGGCCACCTGAAGCCCCTTTACATATCAGTGTCAATCATTACATACTTTAAAAAAATAAATTTGGAGTACCCAATTCATTTTTTTCCAATTAGGGGGCAATTTAGCGTGTTCAATCCACCTCCCCTGCACATCTTTGGGTTGTGGGGGCGAAACCCACGCAAACACGGGGAGAATGTGCAAACTCCACACGGACAGTGACCCAGAGCCAGGATCGAACCTGGGACCTCGGCGCCGTGAGGCAGCAGAGCTAACCCACTGCGCCACTGTGCAGGCCTAATTATTAGATACTTAACATAAATGAGACAACTAATTGCCACTGCCCTCCCTCCCACTGCAACGGGCTGTTGTGATGGGGAAGGTGCTGCCTGAAAGGGGCAGAGGAAGCATATTCACCAGGAACTTTCCAAAGGGATTCGGATAAATAGTTGAAAAGGGGAACTATGCCGGGCTCTGGGGAAAGAGTGGGGGGAGTGAGACTGATTTGAATACTTTCTTCACAGAGCTAGCACAGACACAAGAGGCTGAATGGCCTTCCCCTGCGTTGCATGAAGCTGTGAATTCTCTTTGCCAATTGTTCAATAATATAGTTCACATTCTGCAGGCCAACGGGAAAGAACTGAATCTCGGAGTGGGATTTAAGACATTGTCAGGAGCAGTCAATCAGGATCCAGTCAGATTGTACGGATTTCCTGATCAAGTGGTTTGGAATTGGGCTAGTATAGGAGAGCAAGTGGCCTCAAGGAGGAACCTTGTTTCTCTTGGATTGTAGTCAAGCTGTGAGCAGGAAAGACGTCAGTTTGGGAGCAGTGAGACAGAGCAGCCTGTGTACAGCTCAGGCCCCCAGGGCCTAGCTAGCGATCTGAGTGAACATTCGCAGCCTGTGTACAGCTCAGGCCCCCAGGGCCTAGCGATCTGAGTGAACATTCGCAGCCTGTGTAAAGCTCAGCCCCCCAGGGCCTAGCGATCTGAGTGAACATTCGCAGCCTGTGTACAGCTCAGGCCCCCAGGGCCTAGCGATCTGAGTGAACATTCGCAGCCTGTGTAAAGCTCAGCCCCCCAGGGCCTAGCGATCTGAGTGAACATTCGCAGCCTGTGGAAAGCTCAGGCCCCCAGGGCCTAGCGATCTGAGTGAGCTTTCTCAGCCTGAAACCCACTCCCCGGCCTGTCCTGGTGTGAAGCAGGACTTCAGACGCCTCCCACTCTCTCTCGGGTGTCTCCAGCACAAACTCTCTTCTCTCAGCCTCTCTGTGCCGGATCAGCTGCCAAGAATTCCGAGAGGCCCTGACTGGGATTGGACGGAGGGGAACTGGGAACGGCAGATCCCGAAACCCAGAAACTGCTCAAAGATTCGGCATGAAATCTGTCCGATTGGTTCAGCCCGGTGACGCAGCCACAGCCTCCAACCGAGGGACTGCTCCCTCCCTCACAGCCTCAAACGGAGGGACTGTACCTCCAAACTCCCTCAAACTGAGGGAGCGCTCCCTCCCCCCTCACAGCCTCAAACGGAGGGACTGTACCTCCAAAACTCTCTCAAACTGAGGGACAGTCCCTCCAAACTCCCTCAAGCCGAAGGACTGCTCCCTCCCTCACAGCCTCAAACAGAGGGACTGTACCTCCAAACTCCCTCAAACTGAGGGAGCGCTCCCTCCCCCCTCACAGCCTCAAACGGAGGGACTGCTCCCTCCCTCACAGCCTCAAACTGAGGAACTGTCCCTCCCTCCGAACTCCCTCAAACTGAGGGCCTGCTCCCTCCTCACAGCCTCAAACTGAGGGACTGTCCCTCCCTCACAGCCTCAAGCCGAGGGACGGCTCCCTACTTCACTCCCTCAAACACTGCGACACCTCCCTCCCTCACTAATAATAATCGCTTATTGTCACAAGTAGGCTTCAATGAAGTTACTGTGAAAAACTCCTAGTCGCCACATTCTGGCACCTGTTCGGGGAGGCTGGTATGGGAATTGAACCCGCGCTGCTGGCCTTGTTACGCAATGCAAGCCAGCTGTTTAGCCCTCTGTGCTAACCCAGCCCCTTCAACTCCCTCAAACGTTGTGACTCCTCTCTCCCTCACACCCTCAAAGACTGCGACTCCTCACTCCCTCATTCCCTCAAACACTGCGACTCCTTACTCCCTCATTCCCTCAAACACTGCGACTCCTCACTCCCTCATTCCCTCAAACACTGCGACTCCACACTCCCTCATTCCCTCAAACACTGCGACTCCTCACTGCCCTCCAACACTGCGACTCCTCCCCTCCCCTTTTGGTCCAGCGGTTAATTTGATAATTAAAGTGTTTGCTCAAAACCTCTGCCTGAATTTAGAACTGTGCCCCCTGACGATGCTCCGAGTCTGATTTACAATTTACCCCATACACCATAACCTGCCCCCCGCCCACACACTCTTCAAACCCCCACCCAATATTGCTGAGTGTGTTTCTGGCGAGAAGGAAGTGAAGCTGAGAAATGAGGAGCGAAGAGGGGGTGAGTGAGGAGAGATCAGTTCCGCATCTTGCAGGATGCTGGTCGTTAGCTGCTGGTTACTGAACTCAGCCACGTTGCTGGTTACCGAACTCAGCCATGTTGCTGGTTACCGAACTCCGCCACGTTGCTGGTTACTGAACTCAGCGACGTGCTGGTTACTGAACTCAGCCACGCTGCTGGTTACTGAACTCCGCCACGTTGCTGGTTACTGAACTCCGACACGTTGCTGGTTACTGAACTCCGCCAGGTTGCTGGTTACCGAACTCCGCCACGTTGCTGGTTACTGAACTCCGCCACGTTGCTGGTTACTGAACTCCGACACGTTGCTGGTTACTGAACTCCGACACGTTGCTGGTTACTGAACTCGGCCACGCTGCTGGTTACTGAACTCGGCCACGTTGCTGGTTACCGAACTCAGCCACGTTGCTGGTTACTGAACTCCGCCACGTTGCTGGTTACTGAACTCCGCCACGTTGCTGGTTACCGAACTCCGCCACGTTGCTGGTTACCGAACTCGGCCACGTTGCTGGTTACCGAACTCCGACACGTTGCTGGTTACTGAACTCCGCCACGCTGCTGGTTACTGAACTCCGCCACGCTGCTGGTTACTGAACTCCGCCACGCTGCTGGTTACTGAACTTCGCCACATTGCTGGTTACTGAACTCCGCCAGGTTGCTGGTTACTGAACTCCGCCACGTTGCTGGTTACTGAACTCGGCCACGCTGCTGGTTACTGAACTCGGCCACATTGCTGGTTACTGAACTCGGCCACTTTGCTGGTTACTGAACTCCGCCACGTTGCTGGTTACCGAACTCCGCCACGTTGCTGGTTACTGAACTCAGCCACGTTGCTGGTTACTGAACTCGGCCACGCTGCTGGTTACTGAACTCCGACACGTTGCTGGTTACCGAACTCCGCCACGTTGCTGGTTACTGAACTCCACCACGTTGCTGGTTATTAACTCCGCCACGTTGCTGGTTACTGAACTCCGCCACGTTGCTGGTTACTGAACTCAGCCACGTTGCTGGTTACTGAACTCGGCCACGTTGCTGGTTACTGAACTCGGCCACTTTGCTGGTTACTGAACTCCGCCACGTTGCTGGTTACCGAACTCCGCCACGTTGCTGGTTACTGAACTCAGCCACGTTGCTGGTTACCGAACTCCGACACGTTGCTGGTTACCGAACTCCGACACGTTGCTGGTTACTGAACTCCACCAGGTTGCTGGTTACTGAACTTCGCCACATTGCTGGTTACTGAACTCCGCCACGTTGCTGGTTACTGAACTTCGCCACATTGCTGGTTACTGAACTCCGCCACGTTGCTGGTTATTAACTCCGCCACGTTGCTGGTTACGGAACTCTGCCACATTGCTGGTTACTGAACTCCGCCACGTTGCTGGTTACTGAACTCCGCCACGTTGCTGGTTACCGAACTCCGACACGTTGCTGGTTACCGAACTCCGACACGTTGCTGGTTACTGAACTCAGCCATGTTGCTGGTTACCGAACTCCGCCACGTTGCTGGTTACTGAACTCGGCCAGGTTGCTGGTTACTGAACTCGGCCACGTTGCTGGTTACCGAACTCCGCCACGTTGCTGGTTACTGAACTCCGCCACGTTGCTGGTTACTGAACTCTGCCACGTTGATGGTTACTGAACTCGGCCACGTTGCTGGTTACTGAACTCCGACACGTTGCTGGTTACCGAACTCCGCCAGGTTGCTGGTTACTGAACTCTGCCACGCTGCTGGTTACTGAACTCGGCCACGTTGCTGGTTACCGAACTCCGCCACGTTGCTGGTTACCGAACTCCGACACGTTGCTGGTTACTGAACTCCGCCACGTTGCTGGTTACTGAACTCCGCCATGTTGCTGGTTACCGAACTCCGCCACGTTGCTGGTTACTGAACTCGGCCACGTTGCTGGTTACTGAACTCCGACACGTTGCTGGTTACTGAACTCCACCAGGTTGCTGGTTACCGAACTCCGCCATGTTGCTGGTTACTGAACTCCACCAGGTTGCTGGTTACTGAACTTCGCCACGTTGCTGGTTACTGAACTCCACCAGGTTGCTGGTTACTGAACTTCGCCACATTGCTGGTTACTGAACTCCACCAGGTTGCTGGTTGCTGAACTCCGCCACGTTGCTGGTTACCGAACTCCGCCACGTTGCTGGTTACTGAACTCCGCCACGTTGCTGGTTACTGAACTCGGCCACGTTGCTGGTTACTGAACTCGGCCACGCTGCTGGTTACTGAACTCGGCCACGTTGCTGGTTACTGAACTCGGCCACGTTGCTGGTTACTGAACTCCGACACGTTGCTGGTTACCGAACTCCGCCACGTTGCTGGTTACTGAACTCAGCCACGTTGCTGGTTACTGAACTCGGCCACGCTGCTGGTTACTGAACTCCACCAGGTTGCTGGTTACCGAACTCCGCCATGTTGCTGGTTATTAACTCCGCCACGTTGCTGGTTACTGAATCTCTGGGATCATTGTCGTAAATAATTTTTGCTCCCTCTCTAATGACTTCACATCATTTCCCAAGTGCGGCACCCAGAAGTGCACTCACTATTTGTAACTGAATCATTGAAAAAAATTCCACATAACTCCAGCAGCCCGGGATCCCGGGGGGGGGGGGGGGGGGGGGAGAAAGAGAGAGAGACGGGGAGAGAGAGAGAGACGGGGAGAGAGAGAGAGACGGGGAGAGAGAGAGAGACGGGGAGAGAGAGAGAGACGGGGAGAGAGAGAGAGACGGGGAGAGAGAGAGAGACGGGGAGAGAGAGAGAGACGGGGGGAGAGAGAGACGGGGGGAGAGAGAGACAGCGAGAGAGACCCAGAGCATCTACAGGTGGGCATTCCAGATTCTGTGACCTGGAGAAGGTCCATCCTCCAGACCAGGGATTGTCAAACTCGGGGGCGCGACCTGCGGGTGGGTCGCGGGCGGGAGTCGGGAGGGTTGTGGAGCCGTCCATCGCGGCGTTCCGATCGCTCAAATCCGCGTGCAACAGCTGGCTTTTAATAATGCCGGTTGCAAGCGTCCTTCAAAATGGCCAGGAACAGATGAAAAAATTTGGCTGCCCTGCACATGCATGCTTGATCATCGGTGCGTATGCGCAAAACTAAGCGCATGCGCAGTGCGGCCGCATTTTTAAAAATATGGTCACAGCCTTTTTTTTCCAAGTTCGGGGGGGCCAAAGGGACCCAAAACCATTTCCTCGATTTATGTCAGCAACAAACAAGGTGAGAGAAAATGGTGGGTCGCGAAGGTCGGCCGGCGTGGGCCGCGAAGGTCGGCCGGTGTGGGTCGCGAAGGTCGGCCGGCGTGGGCCGCGAAGGTCGGCCGGTGTGGAAGTATGGCCGGTAGGTAAAAATGGATCCCCGGAAAAAAAGTTTGAAAAACACTGCACCAGACTCAGAATATTCCTGGAGATCCATCCTCATTCTCAGGAGATCCATCCTAATTCTTCAACAGAGGATCAATGATGTTGCCACCTTGTCAGTATGTTTCCCGATAGGATAGCTGTCAATGCATCATCGGAGCTGCCCACCACGGAGTCTATTGCAAAACACCCAGCTGCATAATTAATGAGATCAGGGCTGGGAGATTTGGCGTGTTTTCCTGTCGGCCTGTGCAGCGGGAAGCTCTCGACGTTCCCGCACCTGCTCCAGGAGTTAGTCTCAAAATGGGGGAATTCCGCGCACTGTTCCAGAACCCAATGAGGAATAACAAGGACTGAGCCGATTGTTGTGGAACGGAGCCGATTGTTGTGGAACGGAGCGGATTGTGGTGGAACGGAGCGGATTGTGGTGGAACGGAGCGGATTGTGGTGGAACGGAGCGGATTGTGGTGGAACGGAGCGGATTGTGGTGGAACGGAGCGGATTGTGGTGGAACGGAGCGGATTGTGGTGGAACGGAGCGGATTGTGGTGGAACGGAGCGGATTGTGGTGGAACGGAGCGGATTGTGGTGGAACGGAGCGGATTGTGGTGGAACGGAGCGGATTGTGGTGGAACGGAGCGGATTGTGGTGGAACGGAGCGGATTGTGGTGGAACGGAGCGGATTGTGGTGGAACGGAGCGGATTGTGGTGGAACGGAGCGGATTGTGGTGGAACGGAGCGGATTGTGGTGGAACGGAGCGGATTGTGGTGGAACGGAGCGGATTGTGGTGGAACGGAGCGGATTGTGGTGGAACGGAGCGGATTGTGGTGGAACGGAGCGGATTGTGGTGGAACGGAGCGGATTGTGGTGGAACGGAGCGGATTGTGGTGGAACGGAGCGGATTGTGGTGGAACGGAGCGGATTGTGGTGGAACGGAGCGGATTGTGGTGGAACGGAGCGGATTGTGGTGGAACGGAGCGGATTGTGGTGGAACGGAGCGGATTGTGGTGGAACGGAGCGGATTGTGGTGGAACGGAGCGGATTGTGGTGGAACGGAGCGGATTGTGGTGGAACGGAGCGGATTGTGGTGGAACGGAGCGGATTGTGGTGGAACGGAGCGGATTGTGGTGGAACGGAGCGGATTGTGGTGGAACGGAGCGGATTGTGGTGGAACGGAGCGGATTGTGGTGGAACGGAGCGGATTGTGGTGGAACGGAGCGGATTGTGGTGGAACGGAGCGGATTGTGGTGGAACGGAGCGGATTGTGGTGGAACGGAGCGGATTGTGGTGGAACGGAGCGGATTGTGGTGGAACGGAGCGGATTGTGGTGGAACGGAGCGGATTGTGGTGGAACGGAGCGGATTGTGGTGGAACGGAGCGGATTGTGGTGGAACGGAGCGGATTGTGGTGGAACGGAGCGGATTGTGGTGGAACGGAGCGGATTGTGGTGGAACGGAGCGGATTGTGGTGGAACGGAGCGGATTGTGGTGGAACGGAGCGGATTGTGGTGGAACGGAGCGGATTGTGGTGGAACGGAGCGGATTGTGGTGGAACGGAGCGGATTGTGGTGGAACGGAGCGGATTGTGGTGGAACGGAGCGGATTGTGGTGGAACGGAGCGGATTGTGGTGGAACGGAGCGGATTGTGGTGGAACGGAGCGGATTGTGGTGGAACGGAGCGGATTGTGGTGGAACGGAGCGGATTGTGGTGGAACGGAGCGGATTGTGGTGGAACGGAGCGGATTGTGGTGGAACGGAGCGGATTGTGGTGGAACGGAGCGGATTGTGGTGGAACGGAGCGGATTGTGGTGGAACGGAGCGGATTGTGGTGGAACGGAGCGGATTGTGGTGGAACGGAGCGGATTGTGGTGGAACGGAGCGGATTGTGGTGGAACGGAGCGGATTGTGGTGGAACGGAGCGGATTGTGGTGGAACGGAGCGGATTGTGGTGGAACGGAGCGGATTGTGGTGGAACGGAGCGGATTGTGGTGGAACGGAGCGGATTGTGGTGGAACGGAGCGGATTGTGGTGGAACGGAGCGGATTGTGGTGGAACGGAGCGGATTGTGGTGGAACGGAGCGGATTGTGGTGGAACGGAGCGGATTGTGGTGGAACGGAGCGGATTGTGGTGGAACGGAGCGGATTGTGGTGGAACGGAGCGGATTGTGGTGGAACGGAGCGGATTGTGGTGGAACGGAGCGGATTGTGGTGGAACGGAGCGGATTGTGGTGGAACGGAGCGGATTGTGGTGGAACGGAGCGGATTGTGGTGGAACGGAGCGGATTGTGGTGGAACGGAGCGGATTGTGGTGGAACGGAGCGGATTGTGGTGGAACGGAGCGGATTGTGGTGGAACGGAGCGGATTGTGGTGGAACGGAGCGGATTGTGGTGGAACGGAGCGGATTGTGGTGGAACGGAGCGGATTGTGGTGGAACGGAGCGGATTGTGGTGGAACGGAGCGGATTGTGGTGGAACGGAGCGGATTGTGGTGGAACGGAGCGGATTGTGGTGGAACGGAGCGGATTGTGGTGGAACGGAGCGGATTGTGGTGGAACGGAGCGGATTGTGGTGGAACGGAGCGGATTGTGGTGGAACGGAGCGGATTGTGGTGGAACGGAGCGGATTGTGGTGGAACGGAGCGGATTGTGGTGGAACGGAGCGGATTGTGGTGGAACGGAGCGGATTGTGGTGGAACGGAGCGGATTGTGGTGGAACGGAGCGGATTGTGGTGGAACGGAGCGGATTGTGGTGGAACGGAGCGGATTGTGGTGGAACGGAGCGGATTGTGGTGGAACGGAGCGGATTGTGGTGGAACGGAGCGGATTGTGGTGGAACGGAGCGGATTGTGGTGGAACGGAGCGGATTGTGGTGGAACGGAGCGGATTGTGGTGGAACGGAGCGGATTGTGGTGGAACGGAGCGGATTGTGGTGGAACGGAGCGGATTGTGGTGGAACGGAGCGGATTGTGGTGGAACGGAGCGGATTGTGGTGGAACGGAGCGGATTGTGGTGGAACGGAGCGGATTGTGGTGGAACGGAGCGGATTGTGGTGGAACGGAGCGGATTGTGGTGGAACGGAGCGGATTGTGGTGGAACGGAGCGGATTGTGGTGGAACGGAGCGGATTGTGGTGGAACGGAGCGGATTGTGGTGGAACGGAGCGGATTGTGGTGGAACGGAGCGGATTGTGGTGGAACGGAGCGGATTGTGGTGGAACGGAGCGGATTGTGGTGGAACGGAGCGGATTGTGGTGGAACGGAGCGGATTGTGGTGGAACGGAGCGGATTGTGGTGGAACGGAGCGGATTGTGGTGGAACGGAGCGGATTGTGGTGGAACGGAGCGGATTGTGGTGGAACGGAGCGGATTGTGGTGGAACGGAGCGGATTGTGGTGGAACGGAGCGGATTGTGGTGGAACGGAGCGGATTGTGGTGGAACGGAGCGGATTGTGGTGGAACGGAGCGGATTGTGGTGGAACGGAGCGGATTGTGGTGGAACGGAGCGGATTGTGGTGGAACGGAGCGGATTGTGGTGGAACGGAGCGGATTGTGGTGGAACGGAGCGGATTGTGGTGGAACGGAGCGGATTGTGGTGGAACGGAGCGGATTGTGGTGGAACGGAGCGGATTGTGGTGGAACGGAGCGGATTGTGGTGGAACGGAGCGGATTGTGGTGGAACGGAGCGGATTGTGGTGGAACGGAGCGGATTGTGGTGGAACGGAGCGGATTGTGGTGGAACGGAGCGGATTGTGGTGGAACGGAGCGGATTGTGGTGGAACGGAGCGGATTGTGGTGGAACGGAGCGGATTGTGGTGGAACGGAGCGGATTGTGGTGGAACGGAGCGGATTGTGGTGGAACGGAGCGGATTGTGGTGGAACGGAGCGGATTGTGGTGGAACGGAGCGGATTGTGGTGGAACGGAGCGGATTGTGGTGGAACGGAGCGGATTGTGGTGGAACGGAGCGGATTGTGGTGGAACGGAGCGGATTGTGGTGGAACGGAGCGGATTGTGGTGGAACGGAGCGGATTGTGGTGGAACGGAGCGGATTGTGGTGGAACGGAGCGGATTGTGGTGGAACGGAGCGGATTGTGGTGGAACGGAGCGGATTGTGGTGGAACGGAGCGGATTGTGGTGGAACGGAGCGGATTGTGGTGGAACGGAGCGGATTGTGGTGGAACGGAGCGGATTGTGGTGGAACGGAGCGGATTGTGGTGGAACGGAGCGGATTGTGGTGGAACGGAGCGGATTGTGGTGGAACGGAGCGGATTGTGGTGGAACGGAGCGGATTGTGGTGGAACGGAGCGGATTGTGGTGGAACGGAGCGGATTGTGGTGGAACGGAGCGGATTGTGGTGGAACGGAGCGGATTGTGGTGGAACGGAGCGGATTGTGGTGGAACGGAGCGGATTGTGGTGGAACGGAGCGGATTGTGGTGGAACGGAGCGGATTGTGGTGGAACGGAGCGGATTGTGGTGGAACGGAGCGGATTGTGGTGGAACGGAGCGGATTGTGGTGGAACGGAGCGGATTGTGGTGGAACGGAGCGGATTGTGGTGGAACGGAGCGGATTGTGGTGGAACGGAGCGGATTGTGGTGGAACGGAGCGGATTGTGGTGGAACGGAGCGGATTGTGGTGGAACGGAGCGGATTGTGGTGGAACGGAGCGGATTGTGGTGGAACGGAGCGGATTGTGGTGGAACGGAGCGGATTGTGGTGGAACGGAGCGGATTGTGGTGGAACGGAGCGGATTGTGGTGGAACGGAGCGGATTGTGGTGGAACGGAGCGGATTGTGGTGGAACGGAGCGGATTGTGGTGGAACGGAGCGGATTGTGGTGGAACGGAGCGGATTGTGGTGGAACGGAGCGGATTGTGGTGGAACGGAGCGGATTGTGGTGGAACGGAGCGGATTGTGGTGGAACGGAGCGGATTGTGGTGGAACGGAGCGGATTGTGGTGGAACGGAGCGGATTGTGGTGGAACGGAGCGGATTGTGGTGGAACGGAGCGGATTGTGGTGGAACGGAGCGGATTGTGGTGGAACGGAGCGGATTGTGGTGGAACGGAGCGGATTGTGGTGGAACGGAGCGGATTGTGGTGGAACGGAGCGGATTGTGGTGGAACGGAGCGGATTGTGGTGGAACGGAGCGGATTGTGGTGGAACGGAGCGGATTGTGGTGGAACGGAGCGGATTGTGGTGGAACGGAGCGGATTGTGGTGGAACGGAGCGGATTGTGGTGGAACGGAGCGGATTGTGGTGGAACGGAGCGGATTGTGGTGGAACGGAGCGGATTGTGGTGGAACGGAGCGGATTGTGGTGGAACGGAGCGGATTGTGGTGGAACGGAGCGGATTGTGGTGGAACGGAGCGGATTGTGGTGGAACGGAGCGGATTGTGGTGGAACGGAGCGGATTGTGGTGGAACGGAGCGGATTGTGGTGGAACGGAGCGGATTGTTCCAGAACGATGTGGATTGTGGTGGAACAGAGCGGATTGTTCTGGAACGGTGCGGATTGTGGTGGAACGGAGCGGATTGTTCCGGAACGATGTGGATTGTGGTGGAACAGAGCGGATTGTTCTGGAACGGTGTGGATTGTGGTGGAACAGAGCGGATTGTTCTGGAACGGTGCGGATTGTGGTGGAACAGAGCGGATTGTTCCGGAACGGTGCGGATTGTTCCGGAACCGAGCGGATTGTGGTTTAAAGGAGCGGATTGTTCGAGATACATAGATACATAGAAGATAGGAGGAGGCCTTTTGGCCCTTCGAGCCTGCTCCGCCATTCATCACCATCATGGCTGATCATCCAACTCAATAGCCTAATCCTGCTTTCTCCCCATAGCCTTTGATCCCATTCTCCCCAAGTGTTATATCCAGCCGCCTCTTGAATATATTCAGAGTTTTAGCATCAACTACTTCCTGTGGTAATGAATTCCACAGGCTCACCACTCTTTGTGTGAAGAAATGTCTCCTTATCTCTGTCCGAAATGTTTACCCTGAATCCTCAGGCTGTGACCCCTGGTTGTGGACACACCCATCATTGGTAACATCTTCCCTGCATCTACCCTGTCTAGTCCTGTCAGAATTTTAATTAATAATCGCTTATTGTCACAAGTAGGCTTCAACGAAGTTACTCTGAAAAGCCCCTAGTCGCCAGATTCCGGCACCTGTTTAGGGAGGCCGGTACATGAATTGAACCCGCGCTACTGCACTTGTTGTACATTACAAGCCATCTGTTTAGCCCACTATGCTAAACCAGCCCCTCTCTATAAGTCTCTATGAGATCCCCTCCTCATTCTTCCGAACTCCAGCGAGAACAATCCCAACCTAGTCAATCTCTCCTCAAATGACAGTCCTGCCATCCCTGGAATCAGCCTGGTGAACCTTCGCTGCACTCCCTCGATTTGTGTCCTCCTTTGTGAAGACAGAACCAAAGTATGTATTCAATTGCTCAGCCATTTCTTTGTCCCTTGTTATGCATTCCCCTGTTTCTGTCTGTAGGGGGCCTACATTTCTCTTTACCAATCTCTTTCTCTTCACGTATCTGTAGAAACTGTTAGTGTCAGTCTTTATGTTCCCTGCAAGCTTCCTTTCGATGCTCCCAATCCTCAGACCTATTATTTTTCTTGGACAATCTATATGCTTCTTCCTTGTATCGGATACTATTTCGAATTTCTTTTCTAAGCCATGGATTGGCCCTCTTACCCCCTTTGCTTTTGTGCCAGACAGGAATGAACAGTTGCTGTAGTTCCCCCACGCGTTCCTTGAATGTTTGCCATTGTCTATCCACTGTCATCCCTTTAAGTAACTCCCCAATCTATTAAGGCCAACTCACACCTCATATCCTCATAGTTCCCTTTATTAAGATTTAGTACCCGAGTCTCCGAATCAACTACTTCACTCTCCAACTTGATAAAAAATTCTATCATGTTATGGTCGCTCATCCCCAAGGGGTCTCGTACAGCCAGATTGGCAATGATTCCCTTCTCATTACACAGTACCCAGTCTAAGGTGGCCTGCTCTCTAGTTGGTTCCTCCACATATTGGTCAAGAAAACCATCCCGTATACACTCCAGGAATTCCTCCCCTACGGCATTGTGGCTAATTTGATTTGCCCAATCTATGTGAAGATTAAAATCACCATGATCACCGATATTCCCTGATTACATGCATCTCTAATTTCTTGTTTAATGCCATTCCCAACCTCACCACTGCAGTTTGGGGGTCTAAATATGACACCCACTAATTTTTTTTGTCCCTTGGTATTTCTCAACTCCACCCATACAGATTCCACATTGTCAGAGTTAATATCCTTTCCCACTATTGTGTTAATTTCCTCTTTAACCAGCAGTGCCACGCCACCACCTTTTCCTTTATGCCTGTCCTTCCGAAATACTGAGAACCCTGGTCACCCTGCAGCCATGTCTCCGTAATCCCAATTATATCAGACCCATTTATGTCTACCTGCGCGATTAGCTCATCGACTTTATTGCGAATGCTCCGTGCATTAAGGCACAGAGCCTTTAAGTTTGTCTTTTTCACAATGCTTGTCTTGCTCCCAATATTTTTCTCAATTTCTCTGTTTGGATTTTGCCCTTGTTTTATCCACCTATCACTTTTCTTATTCACTTTTCTACCTTTTGTTTTTGTCCTTGGTCCCTCTTTCTCTGACTCCTTACATGGTTTCTCCTCCCCCTGGCATATTAATTTAAACCTTCCCCAACAGCGCGAGCAAGCTCTCCCCCGAGGACATTGGTTCCAGTCCTGCCCAGGTGCAGACCGTCCGGTTTGTACTGGTCCCACCTCCCCCAGAACCAGTTCCAATGTCCCAAAAATCTGAATTGCTCCCTCCTGCACCATCTTTCAAGCCACGCATTCATCCTGCCTATCCTATCATTCCTACTCTTACTAGCACGTGGCATTGGTAGCAATCCCGAGATTACTACCTTTGAGGTCCTACTTTTTAAGTTTATCTCCTAACTCCCTAAATTCAGCATGCAGGACCTCATCCTGTTTTTTACCTATATCGTTGGTGCCTATATGCACCACGACAGCTGGCTGTTCACCCTCCCCCTTTAGAATGTCCTGCAGCCGCTCAGAGACATCCAGGACCCTTGCACCCAGGAGGCAACATATTTCCGGATAGTTGGAGAACGGAGCGGATAGTTGGAGAACGGAGCGGATAGTTGGAGAACGGAGCGGATTGTTGGACAACGGAACAATCTTTGTTATAAAGCTCATATTTTCAAAATTAAGCAGATTGTTGTGGAACAAAATGGACTTTTTTCAGTTTGTTATAGAACTGTAATAACTGGGAGGAATGGATAATAACTGGGAGGAATGGATGACCAACAAGGCAGGTAAACAGATTGGTGACTTATTTGTAAACAAAAAATTATATACATTGAAAAGCAATGAATAACCTTGTTGATTCAGTGGCTCCTGCGCTCCATCTATAAAACAAGTACTTCTGGACAATTCTCCCGATGGGTTATGTGACCTCTGATAACATCTCCCCCACAAAGGGTCACACACCACATCCGCCTCCACCTCCAAGTTCTGAACTAATATTTACAATAATGACAAAACGGTTTACAATTTCACACAGCAAATATGGGGGGGAAATTTAACACAGTCTCTCCGTCAGTAAGTCGATCTGTCCATTTTCAAATTCATTGAGCGTGTCGCAATTCCTTTTTTAAATTCATTTTCGGGATGTGGGTATCGCTGATTAGGCCACATTTATAGCCCATCCCGAGATGCTTCATCAGTCGATGGAGTTTTGTCTGGAATGACAACAGGAAAGCTTCCTGTTTGTACAGCTGCTCCAGTGCTGCTAATCTGCCCAATTCCCACGGGAATGTTACTTGGCCCCTCCTCCGGGTTATTGGATTTGGTTCCATTGAATCAACGTTAACAGGTGTAGCAGTGAGAGGCTGTTCAACTGTTACTGTGGGTGGTCCACCTCAGGTGGTCCACAAGCTGCTTCATTTCCTTCTCTCGCACGTTGCTACGTGTGACACACGACCAGTCTTGGCCACGACCACTTCAGGAACCCAATCGGACCCGGTATTGAAATTTCTGACGTAAACTAATGTGTTCACCTGAAAGTTCCTCCCAACTTTGCAGAGTCATGACATATCTCCTGGGCATCTTGCCTTCTAACCTCCTCACCAAATTTGGAAATATTAGATCGAGTCTTGTCCGAAGGTCTCTTCCCATGAGCAGTCGAGCAGGGGTAACCCCTGTCTTGACATGTGGAACTGTTCTGTACATTAGTAGAAAACAGGCCATTCAAAGTCTTAAAGGCACAGAGCGGACTCTCTTTTCATCACAGATTTAACCATCTGGACAGCCTTTACAGAGAACCCCGTTGAGGCCAGGTTGTGGAGGCTGTTCTTGCGTGCCGAATCCCATTGTTTTGAATAAAATGTTGGAATTCTGCGCTCGTGAATGCAGTCCCTCTGTCAGAGACAAGCACTTCCACCATGCCATCTGTGGTGAACATCTGTCGTAGTTTATCAAATGTGGCTACAGAGGTGGTGGTATTCATCTGATCAATGTCCATCTGTTATGTATTATAGTTGGTGTATGTTATGTTGAGGCAGTGTCCCTTTAAGAGGGGAGTCACATGAGCACTGGTGACCTCATCAGTCAGGTGCTCGATCCCGGACCAGACACCGAGAGTGGCTGGGATACGGGACAGAAAGCCCAAAGTTTTATTTTACTTTTGTCAGACTGTGAGGAAAGGGGACTTCACTCCGGGAGGGATTTCACCGAGATAGGGATGTGGGGGGCGATTCTCCAATATTGGGCCCGAGAGTTCGCGCCGTCGCGTTTCACGAGGGCGCGAACTGGGCCTGGTTACGTACGATTCTGGCCCCCATAGGGGGCCAGCACGGTGCTGGAGCGGTACAGCCTCCTCTCGCGGCGCCAAATAGGTGCCGCAGCAACCCACGCCTGCGCAGTTGGGCCAGCTCAATCCTGCGCAGTTGAACATAAGACCATAAGACATAGGAGCGGAAGTAAGGCCATTCGGCCCATCGAGTCCACTCCGCCATTCAATCATGGCTGATTTCAACTCCATTTACCCGCTCTCTCTCCATAGCCCTTAATTCCTCGAGAAATCAAGAATTTATCAACTTCTGTCTTAAAGACACTCAACGTCCCGGCCTCCACTGCCCTCTGTGGCAATGAATTCCACAGACCCACAACTCTCTGGCTGAAGACATTTCTCCTCATCTCTGTTCTAAAGTGACTCCCTTTTATTCTAAGGCTGTGCCCCCGGGTCCTAGTCTCCCCTGCAAATGGAAACAACTTCCCTACGTCCACCCTATCTAAGCCATTCATTATCTTGTAAGTTTCTATTAGATCTCCCCTCAACCTCCTAAACTCCAATGAATATAATCCCAGGATCCTCAGACGTTCATCGTATGTTAGGCCTACCATTCCTGGGATCATCCGTGTGAATCTCCGCTGGACCCGCTCCAGTGCCAGTATGTCCTTCCTGAGGTGTGGGGCCCAAAATTGCTCACAGTATTCTAAATGGGGCCTAACTAATGCTTTATAAAGCTTCAGAAGTACATCCCTGCTTTTATATTCCAAGCCTCTTGAGATGAATGACAACATTGCATTTGCTTTCTCAATTACGGACTCAACCTGCAAGTTTACCTTGAGAGAATCCTGGACTAGGACTCCCAAGTCCCTTTGCACTTCAGCATTATGAATTTTGTCACCGTTTAGAAAATAGCCCATGCCTCTATTCTTTTTTCCAAAGTGCAAGACCTCACACTTGCCCACGTTGAATTTCATCAGCCATTTCTTGGACCACTCTCCTAAACTGTCTAAATCTTTCTGCAGCCTCCCCACCTCCTCCATACTACCTGCCCCTCCACCTATCTTTGTATCATCGGCAAACTTAGCCAGAATGCCCCCAGTCCCGTCATCTAGATCGTTAATATATAAAGAGAACAGCTGTGGCCCCAACACTGAACCCTGCGGGACACCACTTGTCACCGGTTGCCATTCCGAAATAGAACCTTTTATCCCAACTCTCTGCCTTCTGCCTGACAGCCAATCGTCAATCCATGTTAGTACCTTGCCTCGAATACCATGGGCCCTTATTTTACTCAGCAGTCTCCCATGAGGCAAAGGCCTTTTGGAAGTCAAGATAGATAACATCCATTGGCTCTCCTTGGTCTCACCTATTTGTTATCTCTTCAAAGAACTCTTAACAGGTTTGTCAGACACGACCTCCCCTTACTAAATCCATGCTGACTTGTCCTAATCCGACCCTGCACTTCCAAGAATTTAGAAATTTCATCCTTAACAATGGAACGTAGAACATAGAACATTACAGCGCAGTACAGGCCCTTTGGCCCTCGATGTTGCGCCGACTTGTGAAACCACTCTAAAGCCCATCTACACTATTCCCTTACCGTCCATATGTCTATCCAATGACCATTTGAATGCGCTTAGTGTTGGCGAGTCCACTACTGTTGCAGGCAGGGCGTTCCACACCCTTACTACTCTCTGAGTAAAGAACCTACCTCTGACATCTGTCTTATACCTATCTCCCCTCAATTTAAAGGTATGTCCCCTCGTGCTAGACATCACCATCCGAGGAAAAAGACTCTCACTGTCCACCCTATCCAACCCTCTGATCATCTTGCATGCCTCAATTAAGTCACCTCTTAACCTTCTCTCTAATGAAAACAGCCTCAAGTCCCTCAGCCTTTCCTCATAAGATCTTTCCTTCATACCAGGCAACATTCTGGTCAATCTCCTCTGCACCCTTTCCAAATCTTCCACATCCTTCCCATAATGCGACGACCAGAATTGCGCGCATACTCTAAATGCGGCCGTTCCAGAGTTTTGTACAGCTGCAACATGACCTCATGGCTCCAAAACTCAATCCCTCTACCAATAAAAGCTAACACACCGTACTCCTTCTTAACAACCCTCTCAACCTGGGTGGCAACTTTCAGGGATCTATGTACATGGACACCGAGATCTCTCTGCTCATCCACACTGCCAAGAATCTTACCATTAGCCCAGTACTCTGTCTTCCTGTTATTCCTTCCAAAATGAATCACCTCACACTTTTCTGCATTAAACTCCATTTGCCACCTCTCAGCCCAGCACTGCAGCTTATCAATGTCCCTCTGTAACTTGTAACATCCTTCCGCACTGTCCTCAACTCCACCGACTGTAGTGTCATCTGCAAATTTACTCACCCATCCTTCTACGCCCTCCTCCAGGTTATTTATAAAAATGACAAACCGCAGTAAAACAGATCCTTGTGGTACACCACTAGTAACTGGACTCCAGTCTGAACATTTCCCATCAACCACCACCCTTTGTCTTCTTCCAGCTAGCCAATTTCTGATCCAAACTGCTAAATCACCCTGAATCCCCAGCCTCCGTATTTTCTGCAGTAGCCTACCGTGGGGAACCTTATCAAACGCTTTACTGAAATCCATATACACCACATCAACTGCTTTACCCTCATCCACCTGTTTGGTCACCTTCTCAAAGAACTCGATAAGGTTTGTGAGGCACGACCTACCCTTCACAAAACCGTGTTGACTATCTCTAATCAAATTATTCCTTTCCAGATGATTATACATCCTATCTCTTATGAAAGTTGGGACGCACCATCCTGCGCAAGCGCGGGGGACTTCTTTCGCGCGCCGGACCCGACTCAAGATGTAGTCGGTGTTCAGGGGCCGGCTGCGCCAGAAAGTAAGCCGGGGGGGGGGGGGGAGAGGCCGGCCCGCTGATCGGTGGGCCCTGATCGCGGGCCAGACCCCATCGGAGGCCCCCCCCCCGGTGAAGGAGCCCCCCACAGGCCGCCCCCCGACCGTTCCAGCAGAGTTCCCGCCGGCAGCACCCAGGGGTGAACGGCGCCGGCGGGACTCTGTCGTATCCGCGCGGCCGCTCGGCCCATCCGGGCCGGAGAATCGGCGGCCCCGCACCTCGGAGAATCGCGCGCCGGCGTCGGGACATCGTGGCGCGGTTGCGCCCATTCTCCGGCCCGGCACGGGGCTCGGAGAATCGCCCCCATGGTTTATTAAACAAACTTTATTACTGACACAGGATTAAAGAGTCTTTAACATCACACCAGAGGAGGCGGCGACGTAGTGGTATTGTCGCTGGACTAGTTATCCAGAGACCCAGAGTACTCTGGGTCCCGGGTTCAAATCCCATCAGGGCAGACGGTGAAATTTGAATTCAATATAAATCTGGAATTAAAAGTCGAATGATGACCATGAAACCGTTGGCGATTGTCGTAAAAACACATCAGGTTCACTTAGGGAAGGAAATCTGCCGTCCTTTCTGTAGTGATCTGTACATCTGCACATACTCGAGGGACTGCAGACAGATGGAACAGCCACAGCATCACTAGAGGGCAGCATCAGAGACGGGTATAAAGTGTCCAGCCCAAGGGAGGATCCGCCTCTTTGAGAAGCGCAGGGCTAGTGAGCAGCAGCACACAGAGACAGCTCAGCATCGGCAGCTTACCTTAGCTTCACTGGTCATACCTCTTGACTGTATTGTATCTAGTTGAGCTCTGGAAACAGAACGAACCCATTGAATAAAGAATTTGTGTTAACTGGAAGTCTACATTCTTTATTCAGACTTCGAGAATAACATACTTTCCTGGTCTGGCCTACATGTGACTCCAGACCCACAGCAATTGACTCTTAACTTCCCCCCAAGGGCAATTAAGCTTGGGCAATAAATGCTGGCCCAGCCTGTGACCTCCACATTAACGAATAAAAAAAAGAAGAAAATAGCTTCAATTACCACAAATATACTTGTATTTCAAACGAGGATTTATTTTAAAATCATGACCGCAGCAGCCGCACACACTAACCCAGGTTGTTAACTCTTACTACACCAAATACAATCTTACAATATATCCCAAATTCCTGCTTTCATCGAGCAGGCTTTAGACCTTGTCTTTGTATTTAAGCCTCCGAGTGCACAGCAAAATAAAACCTACTTGTTGAGTTACGGGGATCCACAAGTTGTATGGTCTTTGGTTCCGATTGCAGCCACTAAATGGCTCCGTGCAGTTCACCATCCATTTCGAATGACTGTCAGTAATGAGACGAAACACACTACCCATGAAGGGACTGCAAAACCAACACGGAGTCGCCCGCACGGCCGACCTGGCCATTCCCACGGGTTCAGGAGGGCTGTATGTGAAATGAACATGAACAGCTCCTGGCATGGGGCTGTTTAGCACAGGGCTAAATCGCTGGCTTTGGAAACAGACCAAGGCAGGCCAGCAGCACGGTTCGATTCATGTAACAGCCTCCCCGAACAGGCGCCGGAATGTGGCGACTAGGGGCTTTTCACAGTAACTTCATTCAAGCCTACTTGTGACAATAAGCGATTTTCATTTTTTCATTTTCCTCCATGGGATTCAGTCTTTGCGCACTGACCCTGAATCTCAGATCTGTCACTGCATGGGGTTTGGAAGGTGCATTTCCCTCTCTTGAGCTTTACCCCGCTCCTTTTAATCGTTTCAACATGTCCTCCAAATTTACCAAGTGTTCTTCATTCGAGGTTCCCATAATCAATACATAGACAACTATCTCGGCATGCTGTGTAACAAGCTTTCCATCGGACATTGGAACATGGTGCCCTGGGAAGGTACTCCGAACAGCAGCCGGGTATGTTGATATATACCTTTGTGAGTGTTGACTGTTACGAATTCCTGAGATACCTCGCTAACTCCATCTGCTGATCAGCACGGTTCATGTCCAGTTTCATGTAAGCCAACCCTCCAGCTAACTTGGCCACAGGTCTTCGATGTTTGGTATAGGGCACTGTTCTAACCTGCCTGGATCCTATTGGCTGGGGACAATTGGTTACCCCATGTTACTTGAGATAGGTGAGCTCCCCCAATGAGGGGACAGGCAGGTGTGGGGCAATCTTTAGCAGCACAGCTGTATAAACAGAAGTGGCCAGTGTGGGACCAGCGAGAGAGAGAGCCAGTGGTTACTGGCTCTGTGTACGTATTCTTGTGAATAAAGTTCCTTTCCGTTTGACTCTACAAATTGGTGCCAGGTTCTCCCTGAACCTCACAAAAGGTACAGATCCAGTTTTGCATCTTGGTTGATGGTTAGTCTATAATATCTTAATTATCCCTAAATCCCCCAGTCGCTTCCGCTCAGCTTTGACTTTTTGTGTAAAGCATAGAGTACTGGACGAACTCTGGAACATGGGTGTTGCCTCAGGATCATCGTAGATCTCTGCCTTATCACCCTGTATCCTGCCCACTTCATTCTGACATCCCTCTTAGTATTTCCTTAATATTCCATGAAAACGCTTCCTTTAATGCTGAAAATCTCCAACCTCGGATCTGAAGGAGCCAATGAGACCAGGGCCTTGACCACGATGATCGGTAATTGGGCTGATTGATGTTGCTAGGTTACTGGTGTTGCTGTGACTATCTTCAATCCTTCTCCAGTGTATATGGCCAGCCTGGTCATTGTGCTTTTTAATTTAAGGGGCTGGACCCCACCCCATGTCGACTCTCCTATGACCGGGGCAGACGTTCCTGTGTCCACTGCCATCCTTAGAGGCTGACCGTTCATCATTAACACAACTCCAAATTGGGACTGACTTGCTCACTTTAATATTGTTTGCATTTCAGATTCTTCTCAGAGTCATTTTCTCAACTATCCACCAAGTTGTTTTTTTCGGGTGGCCGCGAGCAGATTTTGTTTGACTCTGCATTTAATCCCAACATGGTGGCTCGAGACAGACACTGGAGGCTGATATGCCCCCTCCTGTTACAGGCAGAACATGTTCCATATTTAAATTTGCACATCTCCTGAGGATGCTCTCGCCCCACCCCACCCCACACACCCCACACACCCCACCCCACACACCCCACACACCCCACCCCACACACCCCACTCCCACACACCCCACCCCACACACCCCACACACCCCACCCCACACACCCCACACACCCCACACACCCCACCCCACACACCCCACACACCCCACCCCACACACCCCACACACCCCACTCCCACACACACTGGTAGCTTTCTTTTAAGTTCTTGATCTGCAGAGCAGACTTTCTGTATCTCTGTGCCTGTCTGCCTCACTGCTCTTTGACTCACCGCTTTCAGCGCCCTCATCCCTGAAGCTACAACTCCCCGAGGTTTCCCACCAAAGTTGGTCGACCATGACTAGCTGCACGCATTGCGACTTTAGTGCACCACTTTCCATACTTTCTGTAGCTCGAGCAACCTCTAACGCTCTTGTCAAGGTAAGTTCTGTCTCTTCACATTCACAGTTGTTTGTGCAGGTAATGTTATACCACACCACAAACCAACCTATCTTTTAACATCTCACTGAGTGTTGATCCACATTCACGTTGTTCAGCTAACTGGCTGAAGCTTGCCATGAACGGCGCTAACATCTGTCCTGGGTTTTTAATGTAGAATTTATATTGCTGCGTTATTGCTATGGTTTTGGATGATGGTCTCATTGGCCAGTTCAACAAGCTGCTCGAATGATTTTTTTATCTGGAGCCTCTGTAGAAGTCAGACTTTGAATCGATTGATAAGTCTGCGCCCCACAGGCTGTTAGAAATATTACTCTCTGCTTTTCCTCTCCCCCCGACTTCATTGACCATCAAAAACAATCAGAGACACTGCACATATTGGACCCATTGCTGTGTGTCAGATCAAATGATCCCAGCTTTCCAATATGAGGCATTAAACTCGCACACGTTGCTGCAGTGGTGTTTCTCAATAGGGCTGTGACAACAGAAAAAGGAACTGACATCCAACAAGGCAGGTAAACAAACAGGTTTATTTGGAAATAAACAATTATATAGAGAAAGCAATAAGAAAACTTCAAAACTCAGCGGCCCCCAGACTCCAGCTGTCAACTCTGACTGTCAACCCCCATCATCAAACAGCTGCCTGTCCACAATTGACCTGATATCTCCACCCCCCACCCCCAACAAAGGGGCATGCCCCCACAGGAATGCAGGGTTTCTCGATCAGGGAATGTTTGAGAAGGACTGGATTGCATCAGGAAGGAGTGGACCATTTCAGAACGGAGCGGATTGTTTTAGGTTGGAGTGGATCTCCTCAGAACGGAGCGGATTGTTTTAGGGTGGAGTGGATCTCCTCAGAACGGAGCGGATTGTTTTAGGGTGGAGTGGATCTCCTCAGAACGGAGCGGATTGTTTTAGGGTGGAGTGGATCTCCTCAGAATGGAGCGGATTGTTTTAGGGTGGAGTGGATCTCCTCAGAACGGAGCGGATTGTTTTAGGGTGGAGTGGATCTCCTCAGAACGGAGCAGATTGTTTTCGGGTGGAGTGGATCTCCTCAGAACGGAGCGGATTGTTTTAGGGTGGAGTGGATCTCCTCAGAACGGAGTGGATTGTTTTGGGGTGGAGTGGACCTCTTGAGAATAGAGCGGATAGTTCTAGGATGGAGTGGATCACTTCTGAATGGAGCGGATTTAGGACTGAGCGGATTTACTCACTTGCTGTGCAGGAATTTGTCACAGCTGTCAAAATATATGCAGACTGTTCAGAACAGGTTGTTGGATTTAGTTTCCCCCGAACTGAACCCTCTGTGGTCTCTCGCGCTCTCTCTCTCTTGCTCTCTCTCTCTCTATACATATATATCTACATATATATCTGGCTTGTCTCTGCCTCTGTCTCTGTCTCTCTATCTCTCTTTCTCTCTATCTATCTATCTCTCTCTCCATCTCTCTCTCTATCTCTCTATCTATCTCTCATTATTTCTCTCTGTCTCTCTCTCTCTTTATCTCTTTCTATCTCACTCCCGCTTTATTTGTATCTCTCTCTATCCTACTCTATGTCTCTCTCTCTATCACTCTCTCTCCATCTCTCTATCTATCTGTCTCTATTTCTCTCTATCTCTGTCTCTCTACCTCACTCCCTCTCACTCTCTCTATGGGCGAAATTCTCCGCAATCGGCGCGATGTCCGCCGACCGGCGCCAAAAACGGTGCGAATAAGTCCGGCATCGCGCCGCCCCAAAGGTGCGGAATTCTCCGCATCTTGAGCGGCCGAGCCCTCACCTTGAGGGGCTAGGTCGGCGCCGGACTGATTTCCGCCCCGCCAGCTGGCGGAAAAGGCCTTTGGTGCCACGCCAGCTGGCGCGGAAATGACATCTCCGGGCGGCGCATGCGCGGGATCGTCAGCGGCCGCTCACGGCATTCCCGCGCATGCGCAGTGGAGGGAGTCTCTTCCGCCTCCGCCATGGTGGAGACCGTGGTGGAGGCGGAAGGAAAAGAGTGCCCCCACGGCACAGGCCCGCCCGCGGATCAGTGGGCCTCGATCGCGGGCCAGGCCACTGTGGGGGCACCCCCCGGGGCCAGATCGCCCCGCGCCCCCCCCCAGGACCCCGGAGCCCGCCCGCGCCACCTTGTCCCGCCAGTAAGAGAGGTGGTTTAATCCATGCCGGCGGGACAGGCATTCCAGCAGCGGGACGTCGGCCCATCCGGGCCGGAGAATCGCCGGGGGGGGGGGCCGCCAACCGGCGCGGCGCGATTCCCGCCCCTGCCGAATATCCGGTGCCGGGATTTCCGCCAGCCCCTGCCGATTCTCCGACCCGGCGAGGGGTCGGAGAATCTCGCCCCATATCTCTATCTCTCTCTATCCCACTCTCTCTCGCTCTCTCGCTCTTTCTCTCTCTCTCGCTCTCTCTCTCTATCTCTCTCTATCTCTCTCTCTATCTCTCTCTATCTCACTCACTCTCTCTCACTCTCTATCTCTCTCTCTATCCCACTCTCTCTCACTCTCTCGCTCTCTCTCTATCTCTAACTGAATAGGGGCTGTTTAGCACAGGGCTAAATCGCTGGCCTTGAATGCAGAGCAAGGCAGGCCAGCAGCACGGTTCAATTCCCGTACCAGCCTCCCCGAACAGGCGCTGGAATGTGGCGACTAGGGGCTTTTCACAGTAACTTAATTGAAGCCTACTTGTGACAATAAGCGGTTTTCATTTCATTTCATTTCATTTTCTCTCTCTCTCCATTTCGCTCTCTATCTCTCTCCCTCTTGCTCTCTCTCTCATTTGGCCAGATGATATCTGAAACCTCCAAGGCAGTTCTGTTAAGGCTCTCCTCGTGAGGAGGCAGACAGCACTCGGGTTTGTGGAAGGCTTCTGGAGTAGGAAAACAAGCAGTTACTCACCAGGTCTTAAACCTTTTCATCTCTTTCTGAGAGGCTGGGAAGAGCACGAACTGGGAGCATTCTTTAAAATACTGCCAGGATACTGTCAAAGGGCGGTGGTTAGATCCTCTCTTGTAGGCGATAGTCATTGCCTGGCACTTGTGTGGCGATCACTGCAGGAGTTCCTCAGGGTCGTGTCATCGGCCCCAACCATCTTCCGCTGCTTCATCAATGACCTCCCTCCCGTCATAAGGTCAGAAGTGGGGATGTTTGCGGGTGACTGCACAATGTTCAGCACCATTCGCGACTCCTCAGATAATGAAGCAGTCCCTGTCCCAATGCAGCAAGACCCGGACAATATCCAGGCTCGGGGCTGACAAGTGGCAAGTGACAACCTTTGGAGTTCACCTATTCGTTCCTTGAATGCTGCAATTGCCTGTCCGCTGTCCTTCCTTTCAGTAATGTTTCCCAGTCCGTCACAGCCAGCTCATGCCTCAGACCATCATAGTTACCTTTATTGAGGTTCAGGACCCTGGTCTCAGAATCAACTACCTCACTATTCACTGTGATAAATAATTCTACCATATTATGGTCACTCATCCCCAAGGGTTCTCTCACAACTAGATTGCCGACTAATCCTTTCTCATTGTACAATACCCAGTCAGAGATGGTCTGTTCCCTTGTTGGTTCCTCAATAAATTGGTCCAGAAAACTATCCCCTACACACTCCAGAAATTCCTCCTCTATTGCACTGTGACTAATTTGACCCACCCAATAATCAGGTGACAGTGGCTGCCCTTGACATCAAGGCTGCATTTGATCTAGTGTGGCATCAAGGAGCACAATTGGAGTCAATAGGAATCAGGGTAAAACTTTGGTCGTAGTGGTTGGAGGTCAATGATCTCAGCTCCAGGACATCACTGCAGGAGTTCCTCAGGGTCGTGTCCTCGGCCCAACCATTTTCAGCTGCTTCATCAATGACCTTCCTTCCATCATAAGGTCAGAAGTGGGGATGTTTGCGGGTGACTGCAAAATGTTCAGCACCATTCGCGACTCCTCAGATAATGAAGCAGTCCCTGTCCAAATGCAGCAAGACCCGGACAATATCCAGGCTCGGGGCTGACAAGTGGCAAGTTACATTCGCGCCACACAAGTGCCCGGCAATGACCATCTCCTACAAGAGAGGATCTAACCACCGCCCTTTGACAGTATCCTGGCAGTATTTTAAACAATGCTCCCAGTTCATGCTCTTCCCAGCCTCTCAGAAAGCGATTAAAAGGTTTAAAACCTGGTGAGTAACTGCTTGTTTTCCTGCTCCAATTCATTCCTATTTGGCACAAGAGCAGAAAGGGAACTGTGGCCAAACCATGGCTTACAAGGGAAATTGGAGATAGTATTAGATTCAAAGAAGAGGCATACAAATTAGCAAGAAAAAGCAATAGAGCTGAGGATTGGGAACAGTTTAAATTCAGCAAAGGCGGACCAAGGAATGGGTTAAGAAGGGAAAATACAATTCGAAAGTAAACTAGCGGGGAACATAAAAACTGACTCAAGGTTTCTATAGGTTTCTATAGGAAAAAGATTAATAAAAATTAATGTAGGCCCCTTACAGTCAGAAACGGGGAAATTCATAACAGGGAACAAAGAAATGGCTGAGGAACTAAATTCATATTTTGCTTCTGTCTTCACAAAGGAAAACATGAATAATGTACCGGAGGTTCTGAGAAACACAAGCTTCAGTGAGGAGCTGAAGGAAATCAGTATTAGTAAAGAAATGGCTTTGGGGACATTAATGGGATTGAAGGTGGATAAATCTCCAGGGCCGGATAATCTTCATCCCAGAGTACTTAAGGAAGTGGCCCTAGAAATAGTAGATTCATTGGTGGTCATTTCCAAAATTCTTTGGACTCTGGATTGGTTCCTACAGATTGGAGAGTAGAGAATGTAACCCCGCTATTCAAAAAGGGAGTTAGAGAGAGAACAGGGAACTATAGACCAGTGAGCCTAACGTCGGTAGTCGGGAAGTTGCTGGAGTCCATTATCAAGGCTTTCATAGCACAGCATTTGGGAAGCAGTGGTGTAATCAGACAGAGTCAGCGTGGATTTACAAAGGGAAATCAAGCTTGACAAATCTACTAGAATTCTTTGAAGATGTAACTAGTAGAGTTGACCAGGGAGAACCAGTGGATGTGGTTTGTTTAGACTTTCAGAAGGCTTTCGACAAGGTATCACATAGCAGATTAATATGTAAAGTTAAAGAGCATGGGATTGTGGGTAGTGCCTTGCGATGGATAAAAAGCTGGTTAGCAGACAGGAAGCAAAACGTTGGAATAAATGGGTATTTTTCTGATTGGCAGACAGTGACTAGTGGGGTATCGCAGGGATCTGTGCTGGGACCCCAACTGTTCACATTATATATTAATGATCTGGACGAGGAAACTAAAGGTCTTATCTCCAAATCTGCGGATGACACAAAGTTGGGTGGGAGGGTGAGCTGTGAGGAGGATGCAGAGATGCTTCAGTGGGATTTGGATAGGCTGAGTGAGTGGGCACATACACGGCAGATGCAGTATAATGTGGATAAATGTGAATTTATCCACTTCTGTAGCAAAAATAGGAAGGCAGATTATTATTTGAATGGGTGTAAACTGAGAGAGGTGGATACTCAGCGAGACCTTGGTGTCCTCGTGCATCAGTCGCTGAAAGTAAGCACGTGGGTACAGCCGGCAGGAAAGAAGGCAAATGGTATGTTGGCCTTCATAGCGAGAGGATTTGAGTCTAGGAATAGAGATGTTTTACTGCAATTGTATCGGGCATTGGTGAGGCCACACCTGGAGTATTGTGGGCAGTTTTGGTGTCCTTATCTGAGAAAGGATGTTCCTGCTATGGAGGGAGAGCAGCGAAGGTTTACCAGACTGATTCCAGGGATGGTGGGACTGTCATGTGAGGAGAGACTAAATCGGTTAGGATTATATTGATTGGAGTTTAGAAGAGTGAGAGGGGATCACATAGAAACTTATAAAATTCTAACAGGATTAGACAGGGTGGATTCAGAAAGAACGTTCCCGATGGTGGGGGAGTCCAGAACGAGGGGTCATAGTTTGAGGATAAGGGGGAAACCTTTTAGGACTGAGGTGAGGAGAAATTTCTTCACCCAGGGAGCGGTGAATCTGTGGAATTCACTCCCACAGAAAGGAGTTGAGGCCAAAACGTTGTGTAATTTCAAGAAGAATTCGATACAGCTCTGGGGGCGAAAGGGATCGAGGGATATGGGGGGGAGGTGGGATCAGGGTATTGAACTTGATGATCAGCCAGGATTAGAATGAACAGGCTCGAAGGGCCGAGTGGCCTCTGCCTGCTTCTATTTTCTATGTTTCTGTGTTTCTAAATCCTTTCCCACTCACAGCTCTGGAGTGTGTATAAATTCTGACTCAGATTGTTCATTGTTCTCAACCCAAGTTGACGTATCACTGAGTGAGTTTGCTGTTTGCTGTCTGTCACTATTTGGAGGATTAAGAAAAGCCTGATTTTACTGGGACAATGACCCGTGAAATCTGTGATTAATCGAAGTTATGACCTCGTTTGTTTCTGCAGTTGCAGAGCCCGAGTGTTTACAGGACTGTAGTCACAGGTGTGGAACCTTTTCAAAGTCTGACGGAAATCTGTCAGTGTTACATCTGCACGCAGTCCGGGTCTCGCAGGTTCAGGTCGGAATCAGTTTGGATTGGACTCTTTGGAGACGGACCATCATACAGCCATCGTCTCTGTTCCCATCCTTTGAGTATCCACTTCCTTTCCCCCTTCCAACCTTCTCCCCCTTCATCTGTTTATCCGAATCCCTTTGGAAAGTTCCTGTTGAATCTGCTTCCTCCGCCCTTTCAGGCAGCACCTTCCCCATCACAACAAGTGACTGGGGAAAAATCCTCATCTCCCCCACTGCCTCTTTCATCCATTCTCCTCAATCCCGGTCCCACTGCTCACCCCCCACCCCCCCCCAATTAGCCCCCCCCCCGATCACCCCCCCCCCCCAATCACCCCTCCTCCCGACTCCCCCCTCCGATCACCCCTCCCCCGATCCCCCCTCCCTGATCCCCCCCGATCACCCCTCCCCCGATCCCGATCCCCCCGACTCCCCCCCTGATCACCCCTCCCCCGATCACCCTTCCCCGATCCACCACCCGATGACCCCTTCCCCCGACAACCCCCCCCCGATGACCCCTTCCCCCGACTCCCCCTCCCCCCCCGATCCCCCCTCCCCCCCCCGATCACCCCTTCCCCGATCACCTCTCCCCCCAATCACCCCTCCCCCCGATTTCCCCCCCCTCCCCAGATCACCTCCCACCCCCCCCCCCCCCGATCACCCCTCCACCCGATCCCCCCCCTCCCCGATCACCCCCCTTTATTGCGCAATAAAACCTCGATGGTTTCACCATTCTCGTCTCGTGGTCATTGACGGAACATCAATTTATTGCACAAGATTTTAAAAGATGAACATCTTCATCAAGCCTGATCGCCTGGAGCTGAGCCTCACGCAGCTAACGCCACGTCCACCTTCGAGCACTGGCTAGCCTGCTTCGAAGGCCACCTCGGAGCAGCCACTGAAGAACTCTCGGACCCACAGAAGCTCCAAGTCCTCTACTCACGGGTGAGCCCTCAAGTTTTTCCCCTTATCCGGGATGCGCCCAGCTACACAGAAGCGATGCCGCTACTGAAAGGGACAGTACATCAGGACTGCGACCTGCAACGGGTGCGGGGAGAAGGGCCACTTCGTCTCCGTTTGCCAGGCCCGGTCGGTCGCCGCTGTTTCCAGGCCCGGCATTGCTACACCCCCCCACGGGCGCCGCCTTCTTCTCCACCGCAAGCCACGTGCGGCCCGTGGGCCCCGCCATCTTCGGCCCCATTTTGGACCGCGCCTCAGGACCCCTGCTCGTCGGGCCGTTCGCTGCCCGCTGATACCTCCGCCACCGCTGATCAGCCCGGGACCTCCCAGCATCTTCCGCAGCTCGCCTCCACCACCCTGGATCAGCCTCGGCCCCGCGACCGCTACGACGCCGGTGAAGATCAACGGGCACGAGACGACCTGCCTCTTTGACTCCGGGAGCAGAGAGTTTCATCCACCCCGCTACGGTAAGGCGCTGCTCCCTCCCGGTACTCCCCGTCACACAGAAAATCTCCCTGGCCTCCGTATCCCATTCCGTTGAAATCCGGGGGTACTGTGTCGCGACCCTCACCGTTCAGGGCGTAGAGTTCAGCAACTGACTACAGTCAGACCATCAACCGGTACACGCAGCTCGACGCGTACCCGCTCCCCCGCATATCTGACATGGTCAATCAGATTGCGCAGTATCGAGTCTTCTCCACAGTAGATTTGAAGTCCGCCTCCCACCAGCTCCCTATCCGCCCGGAGGACCACCAATACACTGCCTTCGAAGCAGGCAGCCGCCTCTATCATTTCCTCAGAGTTCCCTTCGACGTCACCAACGGGGTCTCGGTCTTCCAGCGAAGATGGACCGAATGGTTGACCAGTACGGACTGCGGGCCACCTTCCCGTACCTCGACAATGTCACCATCTGTGGCCACGATCAGCAGGACCACGACGCAAACCTCCAAACATTTCTCCAGACCACCAAACTCCTTAACCTCACCTACAATAAGGAGAAATGCGTGTTCCGCACCAACCGCTTAGCCATCCTTGGCTATGTCGTGGAAAATGGAGTCCTAGGGCCTGACCCCGACCGCACGCTTGGATCTCCCTCTCCCCCACTGCCCCAGGCTCTGAAACGATGCCTGGGGTCCTTCTCCTATTACACCCAGTGGGTCCCTAATTATGCGGACAAGGCCCGCCCACTTATCAAGTCCACAGTTTTCCCCCTGACGGCTGAGGCCCGCCAGGTCTTCAACCACATCAAGATGGACATCGCCAAGGCCACGATGCACACGGTCGACGAGTCCCTCCCCTTTCAGGTGGAGAGCGATGCATCGGACGTAGCTCTGGCCGCCACCCTCAACCAAGCGGGCAGGCCCGTGGCATTCTTTTCCCGCACCCTCCATGCCTCCGAAATTCGGCACTCCTCTGTCGAAAAGGAGGCCCAAGCCATAGTGGAAGCTGTGCGACATTGGAGGCATTACCTGGCCAGCAGGAGATTCACTCTCCTCACTGACCAACGGTCGGTTGCTTTCATGTTCAATAATACACAGCGGGGCAAGATCAAAAATGACAAGATTCTGAGGGGGAGGATCGAGCTCCCCACCTATAACTATGAGATCTTGTATCGCCCGGGGAAGCTCAATGAGCCCCCTGATGTCCTATCCCGCGGTACATGTGCCAGCGCACAAGTGAAATGAAATGAAATGAAAATCGCTTATTGTCACAAGTAGGCTTCAAATGAAGTTACTGTGAAAAGCCCCTAGTCACCACATTCCGGCGCCTGTTCGGGGAGGCTGGAACGGGAATTGAACCGTGCTGCTGGCCTGCCTTGGTCTGCTTTCAAAGCCAGCGATTTAGCCCTATGCTAAACAGCCCCTGTGGACCGACTCCGGGCTCTCCACTATGACCTCTGCCACCCGGGGGTCACCCGGTTCTTCCATTTTGTCAAGGCCCGCAACCTGCCCTACTCCATTGAGGAGGTCAGGACCGTCACTGAGACTGCCAGGTCTGCGCAGAGTGCAAGCCGCACGTCTACCGGCCAGATCGAGCGCACCTGGTGAAGGCCTCCCACCCCTTTGAACGCCTCAGCATGGACTTCAAAGGGCCCCTCCCCTCCACCGACCATGTGTACTTCCTCAACGTAATAGATGAGTGCTCCCGGTTCCCCTTCGTCATCCCCTGCCCCGACATGACTTCTGCCACGGTCATCAATCCCTGCACAGCACCTTCACTCTGTTTGGTTTCCCCACCTACATCCACAGCGATCGGGGATCCTCCTTCATGAGCGATGAGCTGCGTCAGTTCCTGCTCGGCAAGGGCATCGCCTCGAGCAGGACGACCAGCTACAACCCCCGGGGAAACGGGCAGGTGGAGAGGGAGAACGGGACGGTCTGGAAGGCCGTCCTGCTGGCCCTTCGGTCTAGGAATCTCCCGGTCTCCCGCTGGCAGGAGGTCCTCCCCGACGCGCTCCACTCCATCCGGTCGCTCCTGTGCACCGCTACCAATGAGACCCCTCACGAGCGTGTGTTTGCCTTCCCCAGGAGGTCCACCTCCGGGGTCTCGCTCCCAACATGGCTGACAGTTCCTGGGCCTGTCCTCCTCCGGAAGCCTGTGCGGACCCATAAATGGGATCCCTTGATCGAGAAAGTCCACCTCTTCCATGCCAACCCGCTGTGCCCCTACGTGGCACACCCTGCCGGGCGCCAGGAAACAGTGTCCCTCCAGGACCTGGCATCCGCTGGGTCCCCACCCACGACCCCTGACCTGACACCGCTCCTCCCAGCCCCGGTTGCCTCATTCACCCCTGTGCCACCCACCCTCGCTCCAGCGCACCTCACCGCAGCCCCCACCCCAGCAGGATCCGTCCTCCCACTGGATCCACTCAGGGGTGACGAAGATGAGGACAACACGCTCCCGGAGCCGCCGATGACCAGGCCGTCGCCCACATCACCACCGGGACTGAGGCGATCGCAGCGGAGGGTCAGAGCCCCCGACAGACTCAATCTGTAATGTTGTCCTTCACCCCCGCCGGACTCTTTTTTTTTTTAAACAGGGGGTGAATGTGGTAAACACCACTGGTAACATATTGCATGTATTACGGCACTGCCTGTGTATTAAAGGTACAACAGTAAATCCCAGCCTGCTGGCTCCTCCCACCAGGCGGTGTATAAAAGTGTCTGCTCTCCCGCGCTGCCCCCATTCTGGTTCCAGCTGCAGGAGGCACAACACCTTGTGCAATAAAGCCTCGATTGTCTCATCATTCTCGTCTCGTGGTAATTGATGGTACATCTCCCCTCCTCCCCGATCACCCCCTCCCAATCACCCCCCCCCAGATCACCCCCCCCCAGCCCCCCCAGATCACCCCCCCACCGATCGCCCCCCCACCGATTTCCCCCCCCTCCCCCCGATTACCCTCCCCCCCCACCTCCTGTCACTGGAAACAGCTTCGCTTTATTTACCCGATCAATCTCCCTGATTTTAAACCCCCGATTAAATCCCCCCCCAACCCTCTCTGCTCCAAGGAGAACAATCCCAACATCTCCAGTCTCTCCACATTCACAAGTCCCTCATCCCTGGGGAATGTTCCAGTAAATCTCCCTCTGCCCCCTCTCCATGGCCTCGACATCCTTCCCAAATTGTGGAGCCTGGAATTGGACACAATCCTCCAGCTGGAGTTTATCCAGAGGTTTTTGAAAGGTTTACTCGAACTTCCTGCTCTTTGTATTCCCTGAACTTCTTTATCGAGCGAAGATTCCACATATTTATCATCAGATCTGTAAAACAGCAACTAAGACAAGACCTCCTCCTGTTCCTGCGTAACAGGATCGAGGGGCTGAATGGCCTCTTCCTGTTCCTGTGTAACAGGCTGGAGAGGGGCTGAATGGGCCTCCTCCTGTTCCTGTGTAACAGGCTGGAGAGGGGCTGAATGGCCTCCTCCTGTTCCTGTGTAACAGGCTGGAGAGGGGCTGAATGGGCTCCTCCTGTTCCTGTGTAACAGACTCGAGGGGCTGAATGGGCTCCTCCTGTTCCTGCGTAACAGGATTGAGGGGCTGAATGGGCTCCTCCTGTTCCTGTGTAACAGACTCGAGGGGCTGAATGGGCTCCTCCTGTTCCTGCGTAACAGGATTGAGGGGCTGAATGGGCCTCCTCCTGTTCCTGTGTAACAGGCTCGAGGGGCTGAATGGGCTCCTCCTGTTCCTGTGTAACAGACTCGAGGGGCTGAATGGGCTCCTCCTGTTCCTGCGTAACAGGATCGAGGGGCTGAATGGGCTCCTCCTGTTCCTGTGTAACAGGCTCGAGGGGCTGAATGGGCTCCTCCTGTTCCTGCGTAACAGGATCGAGGGGCTGAATGGGCTCCTCCTGTTCCTGCGTAACAGGATCGAGGGGCTGAATGGGCTCCTCCTGTTCCTGTGTAACAGGATCGAGGGGCTGAATGGGCTCCTCCTGTTCCTGTGTAACAGGATCGAGAGGCTGAATGGGCTCCTGTTCCTGTGTAACAGGCTGGAGAGGCTGAATGGCCCTCCTCCTGTTCCTGTGTAACAGGATTGAGGGGCTGAATGGGCTCCTCCTGTTCCTGTGTAACAGACTCGAGGGGCTGAATGGCCCTCCTCCTGACTTGAACAGGTCCCACGTTTCAGTCTTGGGATGTTTGACAGGACAGGCAAGTTTGCTCAGCAGCTGACAAGGATTGTGATTGGTGTTTCGATGTGATTGATGTTTCGATGTGATTGGTGTTTCGATGTGGTTGGTGTTTCGATGTGATTGGTGTTTCGATGTGGTTGGTGTTTCGATGTGATTGGTGTTTCGATGTGATTGGTGTTTCGATGTGGTTGGTGTTTCGATGTGGTTGGTGTTTCGATGTGTTGGTGTTTCGATGTGGTTGGTGTTTCGATGTGGTTGGTGTTTCGATGTGATTGGTGTTTCGATGTGGTTGGTGTTTCGATGTGATTGGTGTTCGATGTGATTGGTGTTCGATGTGGTTGGTGTTTCGATGTGATTGGTGTTCGATGTGATTGTGTTCGATGTGATTGGTGTTTCGATGTGATTGGTGTTTCGATGTGATTGGTGTTTCGATGTGGTTGGTGTTTCGATGTGATTGGTGTTTCGATGTGGTTGGTGTTTCGATGTGGTTGGTGTTTCGATGTGGTTGGTGTTTTGATGTGATTGGTGTTCGATGTGATTGGTGTTTCGATGTGATTGTGTTCGATGTGATTGGTGTTTCGATGTGATTGGTGTTTCGATGTGATTGATGTTCGATGTGATTGGTGTTTCGATGTGGTTGGTGTTTCGATGTGATTGTGTTCGATGTGGTTGGTGTTCGATGTGGTTGGTGTTTCGATGTGATTGGTGTTCGATGTGATTGGTGTTTCGATGTGGTTGGTGTTTCGATGTGATTGTGTTCGATGTGATTGGTGTTTCGATGTGATTGGTGTTTCGATGTGATTGGTGTTTCGATGTGATTGGTGTTCGATGTGATTGGTGTTTCGATGTGGTTGGTGATTCGATGTGGTTGGTGTTTCGATGTGATTGGTGTTCGATGTGGTTGGTGTTTCGATGTGGTTGGTGTTTCGATGTGGTTGGTGTTTCGATGTGGTTGGTGTTTCGATGTGATTGGTGCTCGATGTGATTGGTGTTTCGATGCGATTGTCCTCGGGCCTCACTGGCTCCCAGAAGCAGAAAGTAATATAAACCGGTGTTCCCGGGATGGAACATTCTGACCCCCCCCCCCCACAAGCCGGCAGGGTTTACCTCCCCTCCCCCCCCCCCCCCCCCCCGCCAGTCTGCACATTAATTTGAGAGAGATTTTTCCCTGCTGTGAAGCACGGGGCTAGGGAGCTGGAGGTTTGGATGTGGGATGAGGACAGTGTGGGATTGGGAATGGGGAGGTTTGGATGTGGGATGAGGACAGTGTGGGATTGGGAATGGGGAGATTTGGATGTGGGATGAGGACAGTGTGGGATTGGGAATGGGGAGGTTTGGATGTGGGATGAGGACAGTGGGGGATTGGGAATGGGGAGGTTTGGATGTGGGATGAGGACAGTGTGGGATTGGGAATGTGGAGGTTTGGATGTGGGATGAGGACAGTGTGGGATTGGGAATGGGGAGGTTTGGATGTGGGATGAGGACAGTGTGGGATTGGGAATGGGGAGGTTTGGATGTGGGATGAGGACAGTGTGGGATTGGGAATGGGGAGGTTTGGATGTGGGATGAGGACAGTGTGGGATTGGGAATGAGGAAGTTTGGATGTGGGATGAGGACAGTGGGGGATTGGGAATGGGGAGGTTTGGATGTGGGATGAGGACAGTGTGGGATTGGGAATGTGGAGGTTTGGATGTGGGATGAGGACAGTGTGGGATTGGGAATGGGTAGGTTTGGATGTGGGATGAGGACAGTGTGGGATTGGGAATGGGGAGGTTTGGATGTGGGATGAGGACAGTGTGGGATTGGGAATGGGGAGGTTTGGATGTGGGATGAGGACAGTGTGGGATTGGGAATGGGGAGGTTTGGATGTGGGATGAGGACAGTGTGGGATTGGGAATGGGGAGGTTTGGATGTGGGATGAGGACAGTGTGGGATTGGGAATGGGTAGGTTTGGATGTGGGATGAGGACAGTGTGGGAATGGGTAGCGTGTGCTGGGATGATCATTCATGTCTTCCCATCTCTCCTCAGGGTCTGCACTATCGATATTTCCAGCTGCTGAAGAATGTGGAGCTGGAAAAGGAAGACGGTCCAGAGTTCCGGAATGCTGTGACTGTCCACCCAGTGCTGGATCCCGTCCAGATGTATCGGCTCCACAAGCGATACACGGAGTTGGAGCTTGACAGAACCTACCAGGAGATTGGACAGCTACAGGTGTGGTCTGCGAGGGGGCTCAGCGACGGGATTAAACTGAATTCTCTTACAGCGGCCGCCCACCCTGTCCTGTCGGGTCAGAAGGTGTTGGCTTTAATACCCATTTCAAAAACATGAGCACATTATCGCACTGTCAGAAGGTCAGTACTGAGGGAGTGCAGCACTGTCAGAGGGTCAGTACTGAGGGAGTGCTGCACTGTCAGAGGGTCAGTACTGAGGGAGTGTCGCACTAGCAGAGGGTCAGTACTGAGGGAGCGTCGCACTGTCCGAGGGTCAGTACTGAGGGAGTGCCGCACTGTCAGAGGGTCAGTACTGAGGGAGTGTCGCACTGTCAGAGGGTTAGTACTGAGGGAGTGCCGCACTGTCAGAGGGTCAGTACTGAGGGAGTGCAGCACTGTCAGAGGGTCAGTACTGAGGGAGTGCTGCACTGTCAGAGGGTCAGTACTGAGGGAGTGTCGCACTAGCAGAGGGTCAGTACTGAGGGAGCATCGCACTGTCCGAGGGTCAGTACTGAGGGAGTGCCGCACTGTCAGAGGGTCAGTACTGAGGAAGTGCTGCACTGTCAGAGGGTCAGTACTGAGGGAGTGTCGCACTGTCAGAGGGTCAGTACTGAGGGAGTGCCGCACTGTCAGAGGGTCAGTACTGAGGGAGTGCCGCATTGTCAGAGGGTCAGTACTGAGGGAGTGTCGCACTGTCAGAGGGTCAGTACTGAGGGAGTGCTGCACTGTCAGAGGGTCAGTACTGAGGGAGTGTCGCACTGTCAGAGGGTCAGTACTGAGGGAGTGTTGCACTGTCAGAGGGTCAGTACTGAGGGAGTGCTGCACTGTCAGAGGGTCAGTACTGAGGGAGCGCCGCACTGTCAGAGGGTCAGTACTGAGTGAGTGCTGCGCTGTCAGAGGGTCAGTACTGAGGGAGTGCCGCTCTGTCAGAGGGTCAGTACTGAGGGAGTGCCGCATTGTCAGAGGGTCAGTTGAGGGAGTGTCGCACTGTCAGAGGGTCAGTACTGAGGGAGTGCAGCACTGTCAGAGGGTCAGTACTGAGGGAGTGCCGCACTGTCAGAGGGTCAGTACTGAGGGAGTGCCGCATTGTCAGAGGGTCAGTACTGAGGGAGTGTCGCACTGTCGAGGGTCAGTACTGAGGGAGTGCTGCACTGTCAGAGGGTCAGTACTGAGGGAGTGTCGCACTGTCAGAGGGTCAGTACTGAGGGAGTGTCGCACTGTCGAGGGTCAGTACTGAGGGAGTGCCGCACTGTCCGAGGTTCAGTACTGAGGGAGTGCCGCACTGTCAGAGGGTCAGTACTGAGGGAGTGCCGCCCTGTCAGAGGGTCAGTACTGAGGGAGTGCCGCACTGTCCGAGGTTCAGTAATGAGGGAGTGCCGCACTGTCATAGGGTCAGTACTGAGGGAGTGCCGCACTGCCAGAGGGTCTGTACTGAGGGAGTGCTGCACTGTCAGACGGTCAGTACCGAGGGAGTGCTGCACTGTCAGAGAGTCAGTACTGAGGGAGTGCTGCACTGTCAGAGGGTCAGTACTGAGGGAATGCCGTACTGTCAGAGGGTCAGTACTGAGGGCACGCTGCACTGTGAGAGTGTCAGTACTGAGGGAGTGTCGCACTGTCAGAGGGTCAGTACTGAGGGAGTGCCGCACTGTCAGAGGGTCAGTACTGAGGGAGTGCCGCACTGTCAGAGGGTCAGTACTGAGGGAGTGCTGCACTGTCAGAGGGTCAGTACTGAGGGAGTGCCGCACTGTCAGGGGGTCAGGACTGAGGGAGTGCCGCACTGTCAGAGGGTCAGTACTGAGGGAGTGCTGCACTGTCAGAGTGTCAGTACTGAGGGAGTGCCGCACTGTCAGAGGGTCAGTGCTGAGCGAGTGCCGCACTGTCAGAGGGTCAGTACTGAGGGAGTGCTGCACTGCCAGAGGGTCAGTACTGAGGGAGTGCTGCACTGTCAGAGGGTCAGTATTGAGGGAGTGTTGCACTGTCAGGGTCAGTACTGAGGGAGTGCCGCACTGTCAGAGGGTCAGTATTGAGGGAGTGCTGCACTGTCAGGGTCAGTACTGAGGGAGTGCTGCACTGTCCGAGGTTCAGTATTGAGGGAGTGCCGCACTGTCAGAGGGTCTGTACTGAGGGAGTGCTGCACTGTCAGAGGGTCAGTACTGAGGGAGTGCCGCACTGTCAGAGGGTCAGTACTGAGGGAGTGCCGCACTGTCAGAGGGTCTGTACTGAGGGAGTGCTGCACTGTCAGGGTCAGTACTGAGGGAGTGCTGCACTGTCCGAGGTTCAGTACTGAGGGAGTGCTGCACTGTCAGAGGGTCAGTACTGAGGGAGTGCCGCACTGTCAGAGGGTCAGTACTGAGGGGTTGCTGCACTGTCAGAGGGTCAGTACTGAGGGAGTGCCGCACTGTCAGAGGGTCTGTACTGAGGGAGTGCTGCACTGTCAGGGTCAGTACTGAGGGAGTGCTGCACTGTCCGAGGTTCAGTACTGAGGGAGTGCTGCACTGTCAGAGGGTCAGTACCGAGGGAGTGCCGCACTGTCAGAGGGTCAGTACTGAGGGGTTGCTGCACTGTCAGAGGGTCAGTACTGAGGGAGTGTCGCACTGTCAGAGGGTCAGTACTGAGGGAGTGCTGCACTGTCAGAGGGTCAGTACTGAGGGAGTGTCGCACTGTCAGAGGGTCAGTACTGAGGGGGTGCTGCACTGTCAGTGGGTCAGTACTGAGGGAGCACCGCACTGTTGGGCGGTCAGTACTGAGCGAGTGCTGCACTGTGGGAGTGCTGCACTGTTAGACGGTCAGTACTGAATTCCTTAGGATAGTATCCTCGGCTCCAACCATCTTCAGCTGCTTCATCAATTACCTCCCTTCTATCATAAGGTCAGAAGTGGGGATGTTCGCTGATGACTGCACAATGTTCAGCACCATTCACACCTCCTCAGATAATGAAGCAGTCCCTGTCCAAATGCAGCAAGACCCGGACAATATCCAGGCTCGGGGCTGACAAGGGGCAAGTTACATTCACGCCACACAAGTGCCGACAATGACCATCTCCTACAAGAGAGGATCTAACCATCGCCCCGCGACATTCAATAGCATTCCCATCGCTGAATCCCCCACAATCAGCATCCTGGGGGTTACCATTGATCACAAACTGAACTGGACCCAGCCACATTAATACTGTTACGACACGCTAGGCTGGTGCGTGGCCAATTCCAGTCGTCTGAATCGCTCCTCCCATTGCCCCATGTGTCAGTCTACACTTCCGCATGATCCAAGGTGACCACACCGTCAGGCACTCCATCCAGTACTTGGGACAGAAGCCCTTGGAATTGTGCTGGTGCAGTTTTGAATCCACTCTGGTGGCATTACAAAGGCAGATATCTCCCTCGCCCTGGGTGCTAATGGAACCTTCGTCATGGTCTTGTGAACCAGATGATACCTCTCCAAAGCTCCCTGAGTTTGTGGACGACAGGCGGCCAACTTTAACTGTTTGGTACCCAAACCACAAATTATGTCCTGGAAAAATTTAGACATAAAGTCAGAATAATGGTCAGATTGTATTTCATGGGGTAGACCGTAGCATGTGAAAAACTCCGCTAATATTTCCACTATTGCCTTCGCTGTAATGGTTCAGAAAGATATAAATTCAGGAAAGCGAGCAGACATATCCATGACCGTAATGTACTGATTCCCTGCTTTTGTTTGAGGCAACGATCGTACCCAATCTACCAATACCTGGCTAAATGGTTCTTCAAACACTGGTATAGAACAGAGAACAGTCCAGCACAGTACAGGCCCTTCGGCCCACAATGTTGTGCCGACCATTTATCCTAATCTAAGATCAACCTAACCTCCACCCCTTCAATTTACTGCTGTCCATGTGCCTGTCTAAGAGTCGCTTAAATGTCCCGAATGACTCTGACTCCACCACCTCTGCTGGCAGTGCATTCCACACACCCACCACTCTCTGTGTAAAGAACCTCTGACATCTCCCCTATACATTCCTCCAATCACCTTAAAATTATGTCCCCCTCGTGACAGCCATTTCCACCCTGGGGAAAAGTCTCTGGCTATCCACTCTATCCATGCCTCTCATCACCTCTATCAAGTCACCTCTCTGCCTTCTTCGCTCCAGTGAGAAAAGCCCTCGCTCCCTCAACCTTTCTTCATAAGACATACCCTCCAGTCCAGGCAGCATCCTGGTAAATCTCCTCTGTACCCTCTCCAAAGCATCCACATCCTTCCTATAATGAGGCGACCAGAACTGGACACAATATTCCAAGTGTGGTCTAACCAGGGTTTTATAAAGCTGCAGCAAAACCTCGCGGCTCTTAAACTCAATCCCCCTGTTAATGAAAGCCAACACAGCATACGCCTTCTTAACAACCCTATCAACCTGGGTGGCAACTTTGAGGGATCTATGTACGTGGACCCCAAGATCCCTCTGTTCCTCCACACTTCCAAGAATCCTGCCTTTAACCCTGTATTCAGCATTCAAATTCCACCTTCCAAAATGAATCACTTCACATTTATCAAGGTTGAACTCCATCTGCCACTTCTCAGCCCAGCTCTGCATCCTGTCAATGTCCTGTTGTAACCTGCAACAACCCTCAACGCTATCTACAACTCCCCCAACCTTCGTGTCGTCGGCAAACTTACTAACCCACCCTTCCACTTCCTCATCCAAGTCATTTATAAAAACCACAAAGAGCTGTGGTCCCAGAACAGATCCCTGCGGGACACCACTGGTCACCGACCTCCTGGCGGAATACTTTCCATCCACTACCACTCACTGTCTTCTTTCGGCTAGCCAATTCTGTATCCAGACAGCCACATTTCCCTGTATCCCATGCCCCCTAACTTTCTGAATGAGCCTATCATGGGGAACCTTATCAAATGCCTTACTGAAATCCATATACACCACATCCACTGCCCAACCTTCATCAATGTGTCTCGTCACATCCTCAAAGAATTCAATGAGGTTTGTGAGGCATGCCCTGCTCCTCACAAAGCCACGCTGACTATCTTTAATCAAACTATGTTTTTCTAAATAACCATAAATCCTATCTCTCAGAACACTTTCCAATATTTTGCTCACCACAGACGTAAGACTGATGGGTCTGTAATTCCCAGGGATTTCCCTATTCCATTTCTTGAATAGGTGAACAACATTCGCCTCCCTCCAATCACCCGGTACTACTCCAGTGGAGAGTGAGGACGCAAAGATCATCACCAACGGCGCAGCAATCTCCTCCCTCGCTTCCCGTAGGAACCTTGGGGATATCCCGTCAGGCCCAGGGGACTTATCTCTCCTGATGCTTTTCAACATTTCCAGCACATCCTCCTTCTTAATATCAACCTGTTCGAGTCTCTTAACCTGGTTCACACTGTTCTCATGAGCAACAAGGACCCTCTCTCTCGTGAATACTGAAGCAAAGTATTCATATCAGGCCCCCCCATCTCCTCAGACTCTAAGCACAAGTTCCCTCTATCCCTGATCGGCCCTACTCTCACTCTGATCATCCTCTTATTTCTCACATAAGTGTAGAACGCCTTGGGGTTTTCCCTAATCCTTCCCGCTCGGGTTTTTTCATGCCCCCTTCTGGCTCTCCTCAGTACATTTTTGAGTTCCTTCCTGGCTCCTTGTAACCCTCTAGAGCCGAGTCAGATCCTTGCTTTCTCAACCTTACGTAAGCTTCCTTCTTCCTCTTGACTAGAAGCTGCACTTCTCTTGTCATCCAAGGCTCCTTCACCTTCCTATTCCTGCTATGGATATTAAAGGTGCGGTTTAACCATTTGTTGTGGTTTACCTATTACCGGACAGGTATGGCAGGTTCTACAGAACTGCGCTCCATCCATGTACAGTCCTGCTCAGGAAAAATGCCTGTTGACTCATGCCTGAGTTTTCCGAATTCCCGAATGTCCTACCATGAGTATCTGATGAGCTATCTGCAGTACCGATCTGGATTGGCTTCAGCCAAAGCAGTCCTCCCGAAAACTTCATCAAAATTATCCTCATTCTCAAGGCCACTTCGGCTACTCTACCCTCTGAGTGTGGTGTGACTTCATCCAGCAGTAACTTCTTATTCACCCGACCATTGGACCTGACACCAAATCACACTCCAATTCTACTTGATACAAGGGAACTGGGATATAATCTTCACTTATCCCTTTCACCAATACCTTCGCTTTCTTTGAACTCTCCGTATGATCTGAAGAAGGTACTGAAGGCACTGTTGCTAAGTTTGCAGATGATACAAAGATCTGTAGAGGGGCAGGTAGTATTGAGGAAGCAGGCGGGCTGCAGAAGGACTTGGACAAGCTAGGAGAGCGGGCAATGAAGTGGCAGTTGGAATACAATGTGGAAAAGTGTGAGGTTCTGCACTTTGGTAGGAGAAATGGAGGCATAGACTATTTTCTAAACAGGGAAATGCTTCGGAAATCAGAAGCACAAAGGGACTTGGGAGTCCTTGTTCACGATTCTCTTAAGGTTAATGTCGATTTCGGCATGAGAACAGCTGGTGAGTCAGTTTCAGCGGGAGCATTGCGGAAGGAGGTTGCTGGGAGGTAAGTCAACCTTTAAAAGCACTTGTCTTTGCAGGGGCAGGCCAGTCGATTTCGGCGGGAGTGGAGCTGGCTGGTTAGTCAGTTTCAGCAGGAGCTGAGAATTTTTCTTCTTTTTTTTAAAATTAGTTTTTTAGGCGGGATCAGGAAGTCGACCCGCGGACGTCTGGGAAGACCCTCACCAATAAATTCTGGTGGAGAGGAAACCCGAGACACTACACGTGTAGTGTCTCCCACCCACCCTCCTCCTCTAACCTAATAATAAAACCCATTGGTCTGAGGTAAGTACCATATTTTATTATATTATTATTATTTTTTATAAAAATTTAATTTAGTTGTTAGCCAGATCTTGGTAGAAAGTTAGAGGAATGGCAGGGAAGGGAGTGCAATGTTCCTCCTGCAGGATGTTTGAGGTGAGGGATGCAGTTAGTGTCCCTGCTGATTTTACCTGCAGGAAGTGCTGCCATCTCCAGCTCCTCCAAGACCGAGTTAGGGAACTGGAGCTGGAGTTGGAAGAACTTCGGATCATTCGGGAGGCAGAAGGGGTCATAGATAGCAGCTTCAGGGAATTAGTTACACCAAAGATTGGAGATAGGTGGGTAACTGTAAGAGGGACTGGGAAAAAGCAGTCAGTGCAGGGATCCCCTGCGGTCGTTCCCCTGAGAAACAAGTATACCGCTTTGGATACTTGTGGGGGGGGGGGGACTTACCAGGGGTAAGCCATGGGGTACGGGCCTCTGGCACGGAGTCTGTCCCTGTTGCTCAGAAGGGAAGGGGGGAGAGGAGCAGAGCATTAGTAATTGGGGACTCTATAGTCAGGGGCACAGATAGGAGATTTTGTGGGAGCGTGAGAGACTCGCGTTTGGTATGTTGCCTCCCAGGTGCAAGGGTATGTGATGTCTCGGATCGTGTTTTCCGGGTCCTTAGGGGGGAGGGGGAGCAGCCCCAAGTCGTGGTCCACATTGGCACTAACGACATAGGTAGGAAAGGGGACAAGGATGTCAGGCAGGCTTTCAGGGAGCTAGGATGGAAGCTCAGAACTAGAACAAACAGAGTTGTTATCTCTGGGTTGTTGCCCGTGCCACGTGATAGTGAGATGAGGAATAGGGAGAGAGAGCATTTAAACACGTGGCTACAGGGATGGTGCAGGCGGGAGGGATTCAGATTTTTGGATAACTGGGGCTCTTTCTGGGGAAGGTGGGACCTCTACAGACAGGATGGTCTACATCTGAACCTGCGGGGCACAAATATCCTGGGGGGGAGATTTGTTAGAGCTCTTTGGGGGGGTTTAAACTAATGCAGCAGGGGCATGGGAACCTGGATTGTAGTTTTAGGGTAAGGGAGAATGAGAGTATAGAGGTCAGGAGCACAGATTTGACGTCGCAGGAGGGGGCCAGTGTTCAGGTAGGTGGTTTGAAGTGTGTCTACTTCAATGCCAGGTGTATACGAAACAAGGTAGGGGAACTGGCAGCATGGGTTGGTACCTGGGACTTCGATGTTGTGGCCATTTCGGAGACATGGATAGAGCAGGGACAGGAATGGATGTTGCAGGTTCCGGGGTTTAGGTGTTTTAGTAAGCTCAGAGAAGGAGGCAAAAGAGGGGGAGGTGTGGCGCTGCTAGTCAAGAGCAGTATTACGGTGGCGGAGAGGATGCTAGATGGGGACTCTTCTTCCGAGGTAGTATGGGCTGAAGTTAGAAACAGGAAAGGAGAGGTCACCCTGTTGGGAGTTTTTTATAGGCCTCCTAATAGTTCTAGGGATGTAGAGGAAAGGATGGCGAAGATGATTCTGGATATGAGTGAAAGTAACAGGGTAGTTATTATGGGAGACTTTAACTTTCCAAATATTGACTGGAAAAGATATAGTTCGAGTACAATAGATGGGTCGTTTTTTTGTACAGTGTGTGCAGGAGGGTTTCCTAAAACAATATGTTGACAGGCCAACAAGAGGCGAGGCCACGTTGGATTTGGTTTTGGGTAATGAACCAGGCCAGGTGTTGGATTTGGAGGTAGGGGACTTTGGGGACAGTGACCACAATTCGGTGACGTTTACGTTAATGATGGAAAGGGATAAGTATACACCGCAGGGCAAGAGTTATAGCTGGGGGAAGGGCAATTATGATGCCATTAGACGTGACTTGGGGGGGATAAGGTGGAGAAGTAGGCTGCAAGTGTTGGGCACACTGGATAAGTGGGGCTTGTTCAAGGATCAGCTACTGCGTGTTCTTGATAAGTATGTACCGGTCAGACAGGGAGGAAGGCGTCGAGCGAGGGAACCGTGGTTTACCAAGGAAGTGGAATCTCTTGTTAAGAGGAAGAAGGAGGCCTATGTGAAGATGAAGTGTGAAGTTTCGGTTGGGGCGATGGATAGTTACAAGGTAGCGAGGAAGGATCTAAAGAGAGAGCTAAGACGAGCAAGGAGGGGACATGAGAAGTATTTGGCAGGAAGGATCAAGGAAAACCCAAAAGCTTTCTATAGGTATGTCAGGAATAAGCGAATGACTAGGGAAAGAGTAGGACCAGTCAAGGACAGGGATGGGAAATTGTGTGTGGAGTCTGAAGAGATAGGCGAGATACTAAATGAATATTTTTTGTCAGTATTCACTCAGGAAAAAGATAATGTTGTGGAGGAGAATGCTGAGCCCCAGGCTAATAAAATAGATGGCATTGAGGTACGTAGGGAAGAGGTGTTGGCAATTCTGGACAGGCTTAAAATAGATAAGTCCCCGGGGCCTGATGGGATTTATCCTAGGATTCTCTGGGAGGCCAGGGAAGAGATTGCTGGACCTTTGGCTTTGATTTTTATGTCATCATTGGCTACAGGAATAGTGCCAGAGGGCTGGAGGACAGCAAATGTGGTCCCTTTGTTCAAAAAGGGGAGCAGAGACAACCCCGGCAACTATAGACCGGTGAGCCTCACGTCTGTAGTGGGTAAAGTCTTGGAGGGGATTATAAGAGACAAGATTTATAATCATCTAGATAGGAATAATATGATCAGGGATAGTCAGCATGGCTTTGTGAAGGGTAGGTCATGCCTCACAAACCTTATTGAGTTCTTTGAGAAGGTGACTGAACAGGTAGACGAGGGTAGAGCAGTTGATGTGGTGTATGTGGATTTCAGCAAAGCGTTTGATAAGGTTCCCCACGGTAGGCTATTGCAAAAAATACGGAGGCTGGGGATTGAGGGTGATTTAGAGATGTGGATCAGAAATTGGCTAGCTGAAAGAAGACAGAGGGTGGTGGTTGATGGGAAATGTTCAGAATGGAGTACAGTCACAAGTGGAGTACCACAAGGATCTGTTCTGGGGCCGTTGCTGTTTGTCATTTTTATCAATGACCTAGAGGAAGGCGCAGAAGGGTAGGTGAGTAAATTTGCAGACGATACTAAAGTCGGTGGTGTTGTCGATAGTGTGGAAGGATGTAGCAGGTTACAGAGGGATATAGATAAGCTGCAGAGCTGGGCTGAGAGGTGGCAAATGGAGTTTAATGTAGAGAAGTGTGAGGTGATTCACTTTGGAAGGAATAACAGGAATGCGGAATATTTGGCTAATGGTAAAGTTCTTGAAAGTGTGGATGAGCAGAGGGATCTAGGTGTCCATATACATAGATCCCTGAAAGTTGCCACCCAGGTTGATAGGGTTGTGAAGAAGGCCTATGGAGTGTTGGCCTTTATTGGTAGAGGGATTGAGTTCCGGAGTCGGGAGGTCATGTTGCAGCTGTACAGAACTCTGGTACGGCCGCATTTGGAGTATTGCGTACAGTTCTGGTCACCGCATTATAGGAAGGACGTGGAGGCTTTGGAGCGGGTGCAGAGGAGATTTACCAGGATGTTGCCTGGTATGGAGGGAAAATCTTATGAGGAAAGGCTGATGGACTTGAGGTTGTTTTCGTTGGAGAGAAGAAGGTTAAGAGGAGACTTAATAGAGGCGTACAAAATGATCAGGGGGTTGGATAGGGTGGACAGTGAGAGCCTTCTCCCGCGGATGGATATGGCTGGCACGAGGGGACATAACTTTAAACTGAGGGGTAATAGATATAGGACAGAGGTCAGAGGTAGGTTCTTTACGCAAAGAGTAGTGAGGCCGTGGAATGCCCTACCTGCTACAGTAGTGAACTCGCCAACATTGAGGGCATTTAAAAGTTTATTGGATAAACATATAGATGATAATGGCATAGTGTAGGTTAGATGGCTTTTGTTTCGGTGCAACATCGTGGGCCGAAGGGCCTGTACTGCGCTGTATTGTTCTATGTTCTAATGTGCAGGTTCAGTCGGCAGTTAGGAAGGCAAATGCAATGTTAGCATTCATGTCGAGAGGGCTAGAATACAAGACCAGGGATGTACTTCTGAGGCTGTATAAGGCTCTGGGCTGACCCCATTTGGAGTATTGTGAGCAGTTTTGGGCCCCGTATCTAAGGAAGGATGTGCTGGCCTTGGAAAGGGTCCAGAGGAGGTTCACAAGAATGATCCCTGGAATGAAGAACTTGTCGTATGAGGAACGGTTGAGGACTCTGGGTCTGTACTCGTTGGAGTTTAGAAGGATGAGGGGTGATCTTATTGAAACTTACAGGATACTGCGAGGCCTGGATAGAGTGGACGTGGAGAGGATGTTTCCACTTGTAGGAAAAACTAGAAGCAGAGGACACAATCTCAGACTAAAGGGACGATCCTTTAAAACAGAGATGAGGAGGAATTTCTTCAGCCAGAGGGGGGTGAATCTGTGGAACTCTTTGCCGCAGAAGGCTGTGGAGACCAAATCACTGAGTGTCTTTAAGACAGAGATAGATAGGTTCTTGATTAATAAGGGGATCAGGGGTTATGGGGAGGAGGCAGGAGAATGGGGATGAGAATATATCAGCCATGATTGAATGGCGGAGCAGACCCGATGGGCCGAGTGGCCTAATTCTGCTCCTATATCTTATGGTCTCCTGGAGGGAAAACCAAATCTTTCTCCAGGAAGAGAGTTTGAGTAGCCCCTATCTCTCTTAAAATTGTTGTGTATTAGGCTACATCAGTTGAAGAAAATGTGGCGATCTTCCCCTTGGACACAAACCCGGCATATTCCTCATTTACCTCATTCCTCCCACCTGCCCCCACAGGAGTGTTAACCTCAGACCTCCTCGGTCCAGTGAGAGTTGCAGTCTGCCCTGCCGCATTCTCCACTTTTGTACTGTTTTTAGAATCTTCCTCATGAACTCCCACCAGTCCCACGGGCTTTCCTTGCAACTTCCAACACGCTGAACAAACGTGTCCCCCCTCGGCTTCCCAAATCTCACCCTCACCCTCAATACCTTCCTCCCTGGTCTGAGGAGGACATCGCGGAGCATTCCCAGCTATCCGTTCCTTATCTCGACTACCTGCCTCCCTTTCACTCTCCCACTTCCTAAATATGGGGTGACGGAACAAAAGTTTAGATTCATTAATTATCTCATAATCATCAGCCATAACTGCTGCCAGCCTAGCAGGTTCCACCCTCTCGTCTTCAACAAGGGTTCTTATTCCAGAAGGACTATAAGAACATGGGAATAGGGAGCAGAAGTCGGCATTTGAGACCTTCGAGCCCGCTCCGCCATTCAATCAGATCGTGACTGATCTCTTCCTGGTCTCAAATCCACCTCCCCACCTGCTCACCAAGTCCACCTCCCCACCTGCTCACCAAGTCCCTTTAACCCTGTTTGTAAAATCTGAAATGTATCTATCTTTGTCTTGAAACATTTAATGACTCAGATAATGATAATGAAAATCACTTGTTCTCACGAGTAGGCTTCAAATGAAGTTACTGTGAAAAGCCCCGAGTCGCCACATTCCGGCGCCTGTTCGGGGAGGCTGTTATGGGAATTGAACCGTGCTGCTGGCCTGCCTGGGTCTGCTTTCAAAGTCAGCGATTTAGCCCTGTGCTAAACCAGCCCCTATTTATTGCACCGCTCTATGGAGCAGTGAGTTCCACAAATTCACCACCCTCTGCGAGGAGTAGTTCCTCCTCATCTCAGTTCTAAATCTACCGCCTCTCACCCCTCTGTGACCTCTCGTTCTAGATTTCCCACAAGGGGGCACATTTGGTCTACGGTTTCTTTCTGAATTCCTTTTAGTTATCCACCACCTCAGCCCATTGCCAGAGTTCCGGGCCCGCTATTCTCCCTCCCCGACCGGCAGAATTCCCGACGGCGTGTTTCTAATGTGGTCCTGCCGCGAGGCGGCTGCGGACTCTTCCCCGTCGGGGGCGGGCTGATCGGAGAGCAGGGGGAGCCTCACTCGGGATCGGGGGCTGTGTGTGCGGGCGGTCCGGGTTGGGCGAGAGGCCGATACAGTGCACTATTTCCACAGTCTGAGTCCGACATAGGGCACCGAGCACCCAGGCAGCCTCTGACCGAGAAGTGCGGGGGTCCGTATCGACAGCTGGAGCTGCGAGCTCCACGACAGCTGCCCGCTAGCCCCCTGCAAGACGGGGAACCGGTGGCCTTTGACACCAGTTTTTCTGACATAAAAGACGCCCAGTTTTCACGACGGCGAGGGGGCTTAGCCCCTGAAACAGAGAATCCAGCCTCTGGTCTCACCAACACCCTAAACAATCGCAACAACACTTGTCTAGTTTTATACTCCAGTCCTTTTGCAATAAACACAAACATCCCATTTGCCTTTTTAGGGAAGGTAGGGAATTATTTTAGAAGGCAGGGAGTTCTTAAATTCCTCTAAGAGAATGACCTCTCTCAGAGCCTCATGGGTAGTTGCAACTCCCAACACTTGTACCCACCTTTCAAAATTGTTCTGCTTGCGTCTGCCCCAACTGTCTGCTTAAATCCCCAAACTTCTGCCTTTATGCTTCAGGAACCAATTCATATACATCCAGAAGGGCCTTTTCCACCACAGCATCCCTGTCAGCTGCCCGCTGTGACAGGGAAACACAGACTTCCTGTGCCCGTCCTGTCAGTTTACTCTGCAAGGGAAACGTCCCATTTTCACTTGGTCACTCCGTTTGTGTTGCTATTTTCTCAAAAATCCTAAAAAAAGATTTCTACCTCCTTCTCTGAATTTTTTTTTGGGGGGGGCACTGGATTCCAGTCGAAGATGAAGCTCCACTCTAATTCCTGACGGCCGCCCGCTAATTTCCAGTGCCCTAAACTGGCGCTCTCTCTCTCGTTTGCCTTTTCCACTCGCTCTAATTCCAACTTCCTCATTTCCAGATCCATTTCTTTTTCTTTTTTCTGGATCTCCATCTCT